>NC_090052.1:5376416-5381041 GCF_038355195.1 Osmerus mordax | reverse complement strand
CTTGCTTTCTTTAATCCTTAGGGTTTCTTTCTTTCCGTCTGATAGCCATGTGACCTATTGGAGGCCTACAGGGTGGAGGGCAGCATCACTCATATTTCACGGCTCCATGAACACACTGATAGCACAGCCCATCCTGAAAAACAAACTGCTTCATTGTTATCCATAAAACAAATGGCGAACCAAAATGTGTATTTGATTTACCGAGTCATCCAGGGTCCTGTGTCCGATCCCATCTATATGTTCAAGGAATGTATTGCCACAAGCAAGCTGACGGTACAGTAAGTGTCCCAATAGCACAGGGACAATCCTTATGTTGTTTCACCACTCTGCGTAATCTCTGCCTGCATCGTCCTCTGTGGTTTTCTCATCTCGTTTCACGATGCCAGCACTGTTCGTTTATCTTAAATAGTGCTTAGAGCGCAATGGATGGTAAAGCCTTTTTTTTAATACAGTTGCTTTCGTGAGGGGTCGGATGACAGGACTCAGAGAGGAGTGACTTTAGGAAGCGAGGGAGGAGAGCGGAGGGAGGAGAGCGGAGGGAGGAGAGCGGACGGAGGAGAGCGGAGGGAGGAGAGGCCCACTCCATCCCTCCATCCCTCGTCCTCTGTGCTTCTTCTTAAACACCCCCAGTGACAGCTTGTACTCCTTGTCTGCTCCAGGCGTTGTGCTATGTGTGTTGTGCGTGCGTGCGCATGTGTGTGTGTGGTGATGTAGGAAGGGAGGGGGGTATCCACAGGAGAGAGACAGCTCTTCTCGCTTTCCGCTGTGACAACCTGAGGGGTTCACACAGACACACACACACACACACACACACAGGTGTTAAGACTGGAGGGAAAGTTATAGGGAGACTGTTTGTCCACCAGACAGGCACCTCTCTGTGTGTTCTGAAGGTGAATGCCAAAGTCGTGTCCATTTAAACTGGATGTTTTGATGTGTTGAACCTAATCTGGTTTAGTCAGAGGTTTATCCTTCAATTAAAGTTCCTCATGGTTGGTGCTTCTGTAGAAAAACATACATATTTGAGTCAATGAATGTTTTTATGGTTCCATTCAAAGGCTTAATCCGTCTGTGATGGATTGAAATAATTCAGTCATCCATCTGGACTTGATACAACATGCAATTGAATATCAATTATTATCAGTACTGTGGATGTTGGTGTGTTGCTCTTGTTGGTGAACCCTGAAGGGAACTAATGTGTTTGATCAGATACCTTACTCAAAGCTGTTGTCCAATAGAAGTGGGATTGGGTTCAGACTTGTCACTGCTTGTCACTGCATATCCTCATAAGTATAGTTTGAAAAAGTCGACCTTGTGAGGCTCGTTTGCCGGGGCCCCATGACTTCAATGGGTTTTGGGATTTGTAGTTTGAAATAACACAATGTTGATTCCTCACTCGATGGGAGTGAGTAGTCGGGCCTTACTGGGATAGAAAAGCAAACTTGAACATGTACGTGTGGGTAATTCAATGTTCTAGCAATGACCTAACCACGCTCTCTGTTTCTGTTCTCTTCAGGACGTCAAGTCAACGTTCTTCCAGTTTGGGGCTTCCATCCAACAGGAGGCGCTGTTGATGCTCAACATCATGGAGGAGTACGACTGGCACATCTTTTCCATCGTCACCTCCAAGTTCCCAGGGGTACCAGGAGTTCGTCAACATCCTCAAGACCACCGTTGACAACAGGTGACACAAGCACAGTTATTTAATCTTTCTGGATTTTTAGGCAGGAAAATAAATACATTCATCTTTGCGAGTGTTCTGCAACAGAAAGGTTTTTCCTAGAAGTTTAAAGTTTAGAGTTGTGTGTGCTTGGTCAACTTTACAAATGCACAGTGGTGAGTGATTTGGCTTGTGTAGAGGGGTTTGTGTCTCATAGTGTCACACTTACATGAAGTCAGTTAGGTCATTAACATTACCTTCATTTTGTAACTGCTCCACCAAAATCCGAAGTTATTTTGTTGTTAGCCCGACACAATGACCTTTTAACGTTGTTAACAGTTAGAACAAGTTAGAAAGTTTTCCCTTCTTCCCCTTATGCTGTTAATGACAAGTCCATGACGTATACCAAAAGTTCCTCTCTCTACCTCCAACCTGACCCTATCTCCCCTTGACCTTGTCTCTTCTCTGACCCTGTCTCCCCCTTGACCTTGTCTCTTCTCTGACCCTGTCTCCCCCTTGACCTTGTCTCTTGTCTGACCCTGCCTCCTCCTTGACCCTGTCCTCTCGCCCCCGACCCTGTCTCCTCCCCGCCCTACAGCTTTGTGGGTGGGACCTTCAGAACGTCATCACCCTGGACGCGGTGGAGGAGGACAGCAAGAGCCAGATCATGCTGAAGAAGGTCCAGTCCCCTGTGGTGCTGCTCTACTGCTCCAAGGACGAGGCCCTCTACATCCTGGAGGAGGCGCGCTCCCTGGGCCTCACCGGCTTCGGCTACATCTGGATCGTGCCCAGCCTGACCACGGGGAACCCGGAAATGCTGCCCGAGGAGTTCCCCTGTGGCATGATCGCCATTTCCTACGACGACTGGGACTACCCCCTGGAGGCGCGCGTCAGGGACGGCCTGGGGATCATCACCTCTGCTGCTGCCGCCATGCTGGACGAGTACGGGGACATCCCCTGAGGCCAAGACGTCCTGCTACGGCCCCATGGAGAAGACGTCCAAGCTGCCGCCCAGCGCCCTGCACAAGTAAGAGGTTGGGAGGGGTGTGTGTTTGTGTGTGTGTGGGAGAGGGGGTGGAAGTGAATGTTTGTGCGTGTTTCCCATCTACTAAGATGAGTGGTCTGCTGACTGAGTTAGGGAAGGACAGAAAGAGGTGAGGTTCCAGAAGAGAGAGAGGATGAAGGAGGAACAGAAAGTTCTGGATGAAACAGGGAACTGAGAAAAGGGATGGAGAGGAGGGAGATGAGAGAGGGAGGAGGATGGGAGAGAAGAGAAGGGGGGAGAAGGGTCCAACAGCAGGAAAGCGCTCCAAAACGAGTGTTCTACAAACCTGAACAGGTCCTTGATGAGACCCTGGCTCCTCCTGTGACTATCCATTCACTCTTCCTCCTCCTCACTCTCTCTCTGTCTCTCTCTTTCATCCTGCCTTCAGTCATCTCCCAGCATGCAGCAGGAGTGGTTGCAGGCCTGGCAAGCCTTGTCTCTGCTTCCCATCTGCCTGAGGTAGAGGGGGATAGGGAGAGAGAGATCGGGAGAATGGTTTGAGATGGGATGGAGGGAGGGAGGAAAGGAGAAAGAAAGAGAGGTAGGGAAAGAAATTGTCGTGAAAAATATTCAACGTTTTTCATCCAATTCTCAAAGTTTTAAAACAGCACTGAAACTCAACTGAAAGTATGATGGGAAGTGTTTATTAGAATTCAGAGTGACAGAGATTCCAACAAACGTGAGCAGACCCCTGTCACTCTGAATTCTAATAAACACTTTGCATCATACTTTGCTGCTGTTTCCGTACTGTTTTAAATTTTGATATTGGTTAAAAACTTAGATTATTATTTCGACAACAGAGAGAGGAGAGAGAAAGGGAGAGAGAAAGGGGGGGGATACATATTGAGATGGGGGGGAGAGAATGAGAAAGAAAAGGGGATGGAGGGAGAGAGAAAAAAGAGAAAAGGTTGGAGGGGTTGTCACAAGAAGGTGAACTGAGGAAGATAATAAAAAAATAAAAGCATGAGAGAGACCTAGAAAACAGACTTAAAACTAGATCAAGTCTAGCTGTCACAAAGTTAGATGCTAAGGAGGACAGAAGGAGAGAGGGATGAACATGACAGACATCCAGAACTTGGCCCAGCCCACTAAGAAGCATCCAGCCCCTCCTCTCCCTAAGAGGTCTCCAATCAGAAGGAGCCATCATCCTGCCAGAGCATATCAGATCTCCTGGTGGTTTTGGAAGTGTGGCTTGTTTCCGGGGGGAGCTACATAGACCCGACCTCTTTCCCATGCTGCCTTGCTGCCCGAGGGGGTTACCCAGGTGTAGCGTGGACACAGATGGCTCTGTCGCGGGTGAGAGAACTCAGCCAATAGGGAGACATTGCCAGGACTCGGGCCGACATGATTGGTTAGGCAGGGTCAGGGCTTGCGGCCAGGCCTGTTAGATCACATGGGCTGTCAGGGGAGACGAGGCCCAGGCAGACCTACTGTACTAGTCCTAACCCTGACTAAAATACAGACCTACTGTACTAGTCCTAACCCTGACTAAAATACAGACCTACTGTACTAGTCCTAACCCTGACTATAATACAGACTTACTGTACTCTGTACTAGTGAACTCTGTTTTCTGTAGGATTCAGACCTACTAGTACTAGTGCACTCCTTGATTTCTTATCTTACATTTGTGTCATTCGGATGTTTGATGCCGGTGTGGTGGAAACACAGCCAGTCGATAAACAAATTAAACAAAATGGTGGAACAGAAACCAAACGTAACTGCTGCTCTGTCTCAGCACAGCAGCAGTGTCTGCTCCCTGTAAACCATGGTGGTAGAGGAGTCAGGAGGGCTGTCCCACTGTAACTGAATGTTCAGTATGACAGATTTACTCTGCTCCCCTTACCATGCTGAATAGCCCGCCTTAACAGAGTTCACACCTCATATATCAGTGTGTGTGTGTGTGAGTGTATGAGTGGAGGTGTG
>NC_090052.1:5323916-5371416 GCF_038355195.1 Osmerus mordax | reverse complement strand
ATGTGTGGGTGTTTAGGTGCGTGTGTGCATGTGCATGTCAATGCATTTGTGTGCATGCGTGCGTGTGTGTGTGTGTGTGTGTAGCTCACTATTCTTATACCCTTTAGATAAGTGGCCCCTCAGAGGAGAATGGAGAGCCATCTTGTAAAGAGGCACAGAGGGTGCTATTGATTCCATCACTGCTTTGCTCTCCTGCAGTTTCATATAATTGGATTCACCACTGTATCCAGCGTGTGTGCGTGTGTGAGTGTGTGTGTGTGTGTGTAGGAGTGTCTGCCGTTGAACTGGATCGATCTAAGAGATATCTTTCCCTTGGGGGGTTGATACCTGGATCTATCGTCCAATCAGTGAGCCTTTTACACGGCACACCTGGTTGCACAAGCCAATCAAATGTGTTTCAATCCAATAACAGCCCAACATCTCACGACTCCTGTACAGCTCTCTGATGTCATTGCAGTACTGAGAGTTAGACTTAGTATGCCTATTGCTGTGTCGTGTGTGTGTGTGTGTGTGTGTGGGGGGGGTTCCTAACCAACTTTCTTATTAAAGCAATGAGACATCAACATGTTGGCTCTGTGAAATGTCTCACACTCACACCTTTTACGTCCATTTGTCCATCTTTTTGGAACTCCTGTTGACCTGTCAGTGCCATTGTCTCCTCTCCTCAGACGCACGGTCAAGTTCAAAGGGAACCCGAAGCTTCTGAGAGAGAGAGAGAGAGAGAGAGAGAGAGAGAGAGAGAGAGAGAGAGAGAGAGAGAGAGAGAGAGAGAGAGAAAATAAAAGAGACAGAGAAAGAGGAAGTATAGAAATGATAAATATGTAGAGGATGTGGTCCTAATAATATCTTCCCAATGTCTTCAATCATGGCTAATGTGACATGTCATGTGGGAAGGTCATCAATGTAAGTGTGTGTGTGTGTGTGTGTAGGTGCGTGTGTGCATGTGTGTGTGAATCCAGATCATTATTCTTTGTCTGCTGCTCTGGACGTATTCCGACCTTCATACATTATATTTCAGCTTTTACACAGTAACTCTCAGAAAAGCTATTTATAGCTGGAAATTAAAACATTTAATGTTCTGTCATCGTCTGGACTTCTTACCTGCTATGCCAGTTAATGCTTTGCTAATCTTTCATTGTAGTGAAACGTTTTTCACCCTATAGTGTGTCACTAAAAGTTCTCACCTCTTATCTTTCTTTTCTCCTTCCCTTTCTCCCTCCCTACTCGTCCTTCCCTTCTCTCCCTCCATCCTCACACTCCCTCCCTACTCTCATTTCTTGTCTCCCTGCTTCCCACTCCCTTTTCCCTCTCCTTCCCCCCTCTCTCCCTACTACTCATCTCTCCCTCCTTCTCTACCTTCTCTTTGCTCTTTCCTGCCTTCTCCATCCCCCTCCTCCTCCCCTCCCTCCGTTCCCAGGTACATGATGAATGTGACGTGGGATGGCAGGGACCTGTCCTTCACCGAGGATGGGTACCAGGAGCACCCCAAGCTGGTGGTCATTGTCCTCAACAAGGAAAGAGAGTGGGAGAAGGTAGGGACTCACACACACACTCACGCTCACTCACTCACTCACTCACTCAGACACACACGTTCACTCACCCACAAACACACGCACACATATGAATTTGTACGCACCCACACCAACACGCATGAGTCACATGCTGTCAGTCAAAGACAGATTTCATTTCAGGGTGCATTCACATTGAGTTAATGGTTTGGGACATGCTACAGTATCCAGCTGTTACAACGGGATGTAAAAGATGCTTTGTATTTACAAATGTCTACCTCTTTAGGCTTGTTACTATAGCTCTTATCCTACAGAAGGAGAAAGAGAGATACAGAGAGAGAGAGAGAGAGAGAGAGAGAGAGAGAGAGAGAGAGAGAGAGAGAGAGAGAGAGAGAGAGAGAGAGAGAGAGAGAGAGAGAGAGAGGAAGGAAGGAAGGAAAATTGCTAAGCCAATCAGTGGCCCTTTTAGATCGTTAAGGTCGTTCAAATACTTCACACTACGTACCGTACATGTATGCATACGCAGGATTGCTGCCGCACGAATTGTGCGTTCATTTGGTGCATACTGTGTGCAAATCTCCCTGGGCCTTTTCTGTACGCATACACAAAGTGCAATACCAACACTATCCAAAGAATATCTGATGTTCTGCAAGATGGAAACAGCAAAGAAGTAACAGTACACACTGACTGTGAATTCTGAAAAAGAAGGCGCCGCTGTCACAGTTTCTGTCGTCTCCTGAAGACAGATGTCAACAATACCTCCCCCCTTGGCCATGTATTTCCGGTCAGGTTAAACGTTTTGTTGCTGGCCCGTGTACTAGTAGACACAGAGACAGCTTTTTACAGAGTGTTGAGGCCATCGTTTTTACAGGAACAAGGTCTTCCTTCTATCTTTCCATCTCAGAATCTTTCTCCTGCACTCTTTACCTCCCTCTCTCTGTCAAGAGCAGAGAGCTGTTTGTCTCTGCAGTGGCCTGTCGTTGTAAAGAGTGATTGCAGCTTTGATCTCTTCTGAACCCAGAGTTAATCAAACTTTGAGCCCTCTGTTATTGGGGTGTGAAAGGTGAGTGTGTCTGTGTGAATGAGTGAGTGTAGGTGGGTGTGTGTATGTGTGTGTGTGTGTGTGTTTAGCCTCCCATTCACTCTGCTAACAGTTAGACCCTGCTCTGCGTCCAGGGATGACCACACTCAGAATGTTTGTCTGAGGGAATCCCTGTTGGGTGGATCTTATTGAAGGGCTTCTACCTCAACCCTGTACACTCTCTCTCTCTCTCTCTCTCTCTCTCTCTCTCTCTCTCTCGATCTCCCTCCCTCTCTCTCTCTCTCTCTCTCTCTCTCTCTCTCTCTCTCTCTCTCTCTCTCTCTCTCTCTCTCTCTCTCTCTCCCACACACACACACACACACACATACACACACACCGTGGAATGGTTTCCGGCAGGGAAAAGCTGTGTGTTGTTGTAAACAGAGAGAGTATGAAATTGATCAGTCTCACCCCCCCAACCATCCCTCATCTGGTGCAGGCGAGATACTCGAGATTTCAAACAGGCTGGAAAGAGGAGGGAAGAAAGGGAGGAAGGTGGGGATGGATGGAGGGAGAGAGAGAGAGAGAGAGAGAGGACAGAAGAAAGGGAGAGAGATGGGGAGGGAGGGATGGAGAGAGGAGAAAAGAAAGGGAGAGAGAGAAGGGGAAGGGAGGAATGGAGGGAAGGAGATAATGATGAAGGTCTCTGTAGCTACCAGGGAGAAACAAGCAGGTGTGTGTTGACTAGTTTACAGCCCTATGCTTCAGCGCACAAGCACACAGACACACATACAAACATACACACACTCACAGCACTCCTGCTCCTAAAGCAGCTCAGGGGCTGCAGAGGTTTCCATGATCAAGCAGTGAAAATTCTGTACAAGCTCTAAAAGGTGTTCTCTAGCGACTCAGGGTGTTGGGGAGAGAGGAGAGAGATGTGTGAGGGGGGGTGAAGGGGGGAGAGGAGGGAGAGGTGAGGGGGGGGAGGGAGGGAGGAGAGACAGAGGTAGGGAGAAAGGAAAGGAGGAAGAGAGATAAAAGGGAGGGATGGGAGGAGGGAAACAGGTGGAGAGAGGAAAGAGAGGTAAGCAGAGGACAGAGGGGTGAAGGGTGGAGGGAGAGAGGTGAGGGAGGGGGGAAGAGAGGCGGGAGATGTCAGGGACGTAGGGGAGGTCCACCTAGCTGGGGCTCTCTCTGCTTTCACTAGAGGAGCTCAGATCTCAGGCTTTCATGTGGTAAACTCTCTCTCTCTCTCTCTCTCTCTCGCTCTCACTCACACGCATACACACACACACACACATACACACATGCCCAGGAACAGGCTGTTCTTCAGAAGCTGTGAGACGGTCTGTCTGCAGTATTACCAGTGGAGTCCAGAGTCTTAGCTGAGCTGCACAGGGCTTTATCAGCACCTCTGATGTTCTACAGACCTGGAGGGTCGAGGAGGGGATGAAGAGGAGGGGTGAGGGGGGTGGTGTGGAGAGGGAATGGGGGTGACATTGGGAGGGGGGGCGGTTGAGGGGAGGCATTGTTATGGTAAAATCTAACTATCCTGTGTTTAGTGCAATATTGGCCTAGTCTAGTAAGGGAGAAGATGCATTTTATTGACTGATGTACAAAACAAGGGACCTGTAAAATGACATTTGTAAATGTTCCTTCCTCTGGTGGGAAGCCTAGCTGGTTGGTGTGGAGGAAGTCCCTCCTACATTGTCATAGTCACAGGAGCTCATGAAAGAATCAGGAACACCCGGGCGCTGACCTCAAAGATTCATGGAACATTCTAGCGAATCTAAGATTAATATTTCACAACTGAGCTAGAGATGGAGGCTTCTTTCCTACACACCATGTTCATCTTCTAGTTCAGCAGACAGACAGGTTCGGCAGACAGACAGTCCAGCAGACAGACAGTCCAGCAGACAGACAGGTCCAGCAGACAGACAGGTCCAGCAGACAGACAGTCCAGCAGACAGACAGGTCCAGCAGACAGACAGGTCCAGCAGACAGACAGTCCAGCAGACAGAAAGGTTCGGCAGACAGACAGTCCAGCAGACAGACAGTCCAGCAGACAGACAGTCCAGCAGACAGACAGGTCCAGCAGACAGACAGGTCCAGCAGACAGACAGTCCAGCAGACAGACAGGTCCAGCAGACAGACAGTCCAGCAAACAGACAGTCCATCAGACAGACAGGTCCAGCAGACAGACAGTCCAGCAGACAAACAGCCTGTGGAGCCTCGCCGCTCACACTCTCCAGGTACGCTAACACTACTAACCCCAGTTCTCTCTAATTATCTCTGCTAGCATGGGCTTCCTGCTTGGGGCAACACAATTTGAACACACGCACCTACACATAAAGGCACACACACACACGCACACACAGGTGTGATTGGGTGCCAGTCATGCGTGTATTCCCAGAAGTGTCAGTCTCAGCAGAGAGAACAGTGTTTAGAACCCAGCCATCACTATTCACGGCATGATTTCAGTTTAACTCAAAAGGGCTTTTCAGCTAAACAAGATGTCTGGATGCAGGCATGCACACTCACTCACACACACACGCATACTGTCCACAAACACACTCTCTCCTCTCAAATACACACTGTAGATACAGAAAGAAACAGATAGACACACACACATGTACACACTGCACACTCATGCACACACTGTACACACATGCACACACTGTACTGTACACACATGCACACACTGTACTGTACACACATGCACACACTGTACACACATGCACACACTGTACACACATGCACACACTGTACACACATGCACACGTCCCCTCTCTTTCTGTTTTCTCCTTCCCCCACCTACACACATTCACATTTCCTCCACTTTTATTTTGCTGCTCATTCTCTTCTTTTTCCACTGTGTTTGTATGTGTGTGTGTTTGTGTGTGAGTGGGCTTGTGTGTGTGTGTGTGTGCGCGAGTGACTACAAAGGTGGAGGTGGCAGATTGCTTCTGTTGGGTGATTTAGTCTCGGGGCAGAGCCCATCTACAGGGGTCACCTGAACCTGCTGAGAGAGAGAGGGAGAGGTGATAGAGGGGGAGGGAGAAGAGAGAGGGAGGGAAAAGAGTGAGATCCATAGAAGAGAGCAGAATGGCAGATGAGAGACAGAGGGGAAAATATATAGTTTTAGAGGTAGAGAGACAGAGAGACAGAGTGACTGAAAGAGAGACAGTGATGGGGATAGGGGACAGAGAGACACAGAGACAAAGAGACAGAGAGAGAGAGAGAGAGAGAGGGGTGGGGAGAGAGAGAGAGGGTAGAGAGAGGAAGGGGAGAGACAGAGAGAGAGATAGAGAGAGAGGAGAGAGAGAGAGGGTAGAGAGAGGAAGGGGGAGAGACAGAGAGAGGTGGGCTATTCAGAGTGCACGGTCCTCTCTCAGTGGCGTCTGATGATGCGATAGGATTGTCAGCGAGGGAAATGGGATATATGCGCCCGCCACACTAATCCGACTGGCCTATCTCTGTAACCTCCCACCGCCCTGCTGTCTCTCACACATACGCACGCACCGGCACACCCGCACAAACGCTGCTACATACACCCACTCTAATAAACCCACAAACACTCGCAGACAGACACGCAGAAAGGCTCACACAAACACACACGCATACGCACACACTAACATACACACATACACTAACACACAAATACACTGTCTTGGCCAGGCCCCCCTTAAAAAAGAGATTCTTAATCTCAATGGGTCTCTCCTGGTTAAATAAAGGCTATAATAATAACTAACATACACATAAATGGGCACACATGCAAATACACATAAACACAAAAAACGGAACAATACTCTGTCATGCTCACACACAAACATCCACGTCTGTCCCAAGGCCTCTCCACTCCTTTCCCCCCCCCCCCACTCTAAGAGAGCTTTGTCATCCTGGTCCCCATTTTTCCAATCATCAGCTCCTTTGTCATTTTGGAAAGCAAACCCTCATTTCTCCTTTCCCTCTGCCAACCCTCTGTCCATCCCTCTCCACCACATCTTCATCTGTGTGTATGTGGTATGCGAGAAGTGTATGTGTGTGTGTGTGTGTAAGTGCGGTATGTGACTGTATATGTGTGTGGTGTGGTGGCTGTGTGTTTGTAGAAGTGTGGTTTGTGTGTTTGTGGTGTGTGTATACGTGTGTTTGTGGTGTGTGTATATGTGTGTTTATGGTGTGGTGGCTGTATCTTGGTTTAATGTGGTGTGTGTGTGTGTGTGTGGTGTGCGTATTTGTGTGTGAGTGTGTGGTGTAAGCTGGGGCAAAGATAGAGTCAGCGTTTGGCTCTGAGCTTGGTCGATAGGGAGATTTCTCTCTGCATTCGTTTATGGCCACTTCTTTTTAATTACTGAAGAGCTTAGAGACAGTAGGCTGACAAAGAGAGAGGGAGAAAGAGAGAGAGAGAGTAGAGAGATAGAGAGAGAAAGGGAGGGAGGGGAGGATAAAAGAGAGAGGGTGTGTGTGAGGAAGATAGGTGGAGGAAGAGGAGGACGGGAAACTGGACAGGCTGCTGAAGTCAGCGACTTCCTGCTCTCCTCCCCCTCTCCTATCCTTCTTATTTCCTCCTGTCTTTAACATCCTCCATATATGGCCTCCCATATATCTCTCTGCCAAGTCCACCGGCAAGCACATTGATTTATGTGACCAGATCAGTTAGCGATGAGGCTGTGTGTGAGTAGGTGTTTTATGGTGTGAGTGTGTGTGTGGTGTGGCATGTGTGTACATGCGCATGTGTGCACACTACGTGTGTGCAGTGTGTGCATGTGTGTATGTTGTATGTACACGTGTCTACTGTATGTGTAGTGTGTGTGTGTGGTGTGTGTGTGTGTACTGGTCCATCCTCCACTCTCTCCTATCCTGCGACACCCTGTTGTTCCCCTCGGCACCCCCCTCTCCCCCAGAACCCCTTTCCCCACCCCCTGTCTCCCACAATACCCCTCCCCCTTCTCTCCCTTCCCTCCCCCTCTCACCCCTCTCCACCCCCCCCCCCCCCCCCCCCCTCCAACACACACACACTTCATAGGGACGGGGGAATGAAAAACAGCTGGGTTTAGATAAAGGGACCATGTTTAATCTCCCCTGAGAACGGAAGGTGGCACACACACACACACGTTCCAGGCATGTGAGAGGCTGACAGTGAAAACAGGTTGAGATGTCTCTGCCCTGTGACCGTAGAAACCCACTTGGAGAAACAATTAAAATGCTAATTTCACATTCTCCTCTATCTGGGTGCTAATGAGTTAGCCAGTCAAGCGGTGTTGCTGATGTGTGTGTGAGGTGTGTGTGATGTGTGTGTGTGGTGTGTGTGATGTGTGTGTGTGTGTGTGTTTCGGCAGGTCCCGTGTAGAGTAACATGAATAGGGCTCTGAACAATGTGCTTCTGTGACTCCAGGGCCAGGTAGTTGCTAGAAGAACACGGCTTACACACACACACACACACACACACACACACACACACACACGCACGCACTCAGTAGGCTGCTAGGTGAACAGAGGTAAAAGACTCAGGATCTCACAGGAGACCTGTGCTGTGAGGAGCATACTGTACACTGTCCATTGTACACAACTAACTGAGCCCTAACACACACACACACACACACACGATACACTCTTTCTCGCACCGTCACAGAGAAACAGAGAACACACACAAGCACCTCTACGTCCCATGTACACACTCACGTACACACAAACAGACACATGCACAGTCAATCTAGACGTGTATTCTATTAAGCAGGCAATACAATTAGAGTGAAAATGAAGCATTGTAATGTGTTTTCTCTGCCTGCCTGTTCTAGCGAGCTCTCTTTCATTATAGTTACTTAATGAGGTCGTCAGGATGCACAACAACAAGCCATTCTGCCGCTGAGGAAATGGCAGTCCTGACTTTCGCGCACACACACGCGCGCTCTCGCACACGCTCTCCCTCGTACACACTCGCAAGTATGCGTGCACTCTTGTGCACATACACAGACGTAGATGCACACGCACGTGCACACACCCAGTACAAATACACGTACAGTGCGCGTGCGTGTGTGTGCATGTGCGTGGGCTGAATTATTCAGCCGGTTGCAGTCAGGTCGACTCGCAGACCTTGCAGGGAAGTCAGTCGTATTCTCCCAAGGCAAAGAGAAGGAGGAAAAAGAGGTCGGAGGAGAGAGAGAGCACGTGACTGGAGAGAGAGACAGCAGGGATGAGGGGATGAGGGAAAAGGAGGGAGAGCCAGTGTGAGGTTTTGCCATTTTGTGACTCCTGTAACATTAAGTATTGATGGTATCGTAAGTCTTTCTGCATGCTGCACACACACATACTGTACACACACACACTCATGCGTACTGTACACGCACGCACGCACACACGTACAGTACACACACATATACGCATACTGTGTACACACACACCACACAAACACACACCCACACAAACACAAATTTAACCAGAAAGATTCCATAGGGAGGAACAGTGACATCACCATGTTGACAACTCACTGAATTATTGAGTAACCCACGTAACTATCTGTTCTGTCAGCCCTTTTGCCGGCACTGTACACAGAATGGTATGCACGTGTGTGTGTGTGTGTGTGGCAGGTGTTCTGGTGTGTGTATTTGTTTGCGGATGCTTGTGCAGACTAAAATCCAGACCCAAAATATTGTTTGTGTTTCTGTGTGTGTGTGTGATTCTGTGTGTGTCCAAACTGTGTGTGTGTCCAGTTTGTGACTGAGTGTCCAGCTTGTGTGTGTGTGTCTTGATTGTATGTGTGTGTCCAGACTGTGCATGCGTTCAGACTGTGTGCGTTTGTGGAAGTGTCCGGATTGTTTGTGACTTCACACGGTGTGTGTGTAACCCTGTAACTGTCCTCTCCTCAGATGGGCCGCTGGGAGAACCGCACCCTGACGGTCAAGTACCCGGTGTGGCCGCGCTTCAACTCGTTTGGCGACGCGGAGATGGACGACAACCACCTGAGCATCGTGACTCTGGAGGAGAAGCCCTTCGTCATCGTGGAGGACGTGGAGAGGCTGACTGGAACCTGCATGAGGAACTCGGTCCCCTGCAGGAAACACATCAAAGAGTACGTCCGCCTGCCTGCCATGCTGTCCTATCACTCCATTCGTCTCTCCATCTGCCTCCTCTGCTCCTCCGTAGGGCCCCTGTGGGAAAAACAAGATCAAGGAGTTCCTCTCTCTCTCTCTCTCTTCTCGGTCTGTCGGTCGGTTTCTTTTTGTGTTTTCTTAAGTGTATCTTTTGCTCGACCCTAACGATCTGTGAGGAGCCAAGTATTCATTCATCCTCCATGTAGTCATCCTTCCATCCACCTTTACATTGTAGCGGGGTGTGATCGTTTGAGAAAAGATAACCCTTATCTATAATCAAGTATTGAGTCATCGGGGCACCACCTTGATATTGGTTTTAGGAGACCAAGGAAACCTCTAGTTTAGTATGTATTAATCAGTATTCTGAAGGAATGAGTTTGAAGAATGAGTAGAGAAAATCGCAACAGTAGTGAACATGCACACGTCAAAATATATTTGACAAATAATTGATTAAAGTAAAGTAAATATGTATGGTATGAACACGTTTGATTTTGAATTTGATATGGAAATTGGTTTCAATGAACAGAATGAAATAGTCCAACTTGGTCTAAGAAAGACAACAATTTTACAGTCAGTGATTACTTCCTTACAAATCCTAAACACAGCTCATGCCAATGCTACAGGGAGGAAAGAGCCGTAGTGTAGTAGTCTCTAGTAGTGTACCCTATTCTTCATAAAAAATCGAAACATTGATTACAGATCTGTAAGGTGCAGGTGTCTGACACACTCAAGTTGAGCATTTCAGAAGACTGGACAAAGAATACAGGAATGAAGGGTTGTTAAATAGTATCACAATATGGGTGGGGGTGGGGTGACAATCAACATAGCCTTCGCAAACACAGAAAGAAGACGCCGCATCCATGGCCCTAGATAGCTTTTGTTTAGTCTTTAGATAGGGCTCCTCGAAATGGCCTTGACCTTCCTCTTATTTTCCACGTTCAAAGTTGCATGGCATTATACACTTTGGTAACATTGTGACCTCTGAGCTACAATCTAGTGTCACAGATATTTCCTAGTCGCAAAATAACTTTATTATGGCTATCCAGGCATACAAACAGCCTTATGACAGTTTATCATTATAAAAGCAACATAATTCATAGATAGACATACATCTGTTCTGGACATGACCAAGGGTCATGTTCTCATGAGCTAATATAGCAGGGTTTAGATCAAACATTGTTTATTATATTCAGAACAGTCAAAACTGTATAAAAGTAATGAAGTAATAATTAGTTGTAATATTGAATTATTGTTAATTGACCAGTGGTTAATGACAGGCATCTTCACCAGTCATAGTTACGTTTGATCAAGGTTGATCAATGAGGTGGAGGGCTGTTTGAGTCCGAGGCCCATTTGAAGAATATCCGAAATCAATGCGCGGCTGCACAGCAGGTTAACATGAGACTGAGTCTGTGTGATTTCATTCAGGTTTCAATTAGAATTGCGGTTTGGGTACTTTTGTACAGAATTGTTCAGGTAGTGTTGCAATCACCAATCTTGTTGAAACCCAGGAGAAGCTTGGCGAGATCCTTTGGAACGTCAATCCTGACGGCGTTTACCATGCCATCGTCGGTATCGCTGGACTCAGAAATCGATTATCATCTCATGAGTTCCATACAGTTCAGAATTAGGAGTCCTGTCTCTGAAGTCAAAAGTTGATTGGAGGAAACTGGGTTCTCCCCCTCTCTCCTTCACACCTACCAAAGGTGTGAACTGGTCTCTGGCTGGTTCATAAGGGTGTTCAAATAATGTTCTGGACATCTTTGTACAGTTATAAAATATAGTTGAATGGTTGTTTTATAATGTTGGCTTCATGTAGAGACCAAGGATGACTTGGTTATCTTTCAGGAAGAAGGAGAAGTTACAAGAACATTACATTAAACACAACATTACAACAAAGTAGCAAACATTACACAAATATTCCTCTCATAATCCTCCACCTTCAACTCTTGTTGTAAAGGTGAAGTATTGAAGAACTTTCCTTAAAGTTCTGGCAAGGTATGTTCTTTGTTCAAATTCCCACCTCAAACGGAGAGGACAAATGGTTGCTTGGCGACATGTTGTCTCAAGAAAACCCCTTTGAAGCTTTCTTGAGAGACAAGAGGGCATCACATGCCGAGTGGGGAGGTTCCCACCACACCATCCTTCCATTCATCCCTCCTTCCTTCTTTCTGTCATGCATCCATCCATCCATTCATTCATCTTTCAATTCATCAATCCATCCATCCATCCATCAACCTATTCCTCCTTTTTGTCATCGGTCCCACTACAGCCTGTGCTAGTGTGCCTACCTGTGTCAGACACTGCAGGGCCCTGGGATTTGACTTCTCACAGGGCGTCAGTGTGATATGCACATCAACTCTATAAACAGAAGTCGATCTGAAATCACTTTTAAGTTGCTGTTAGTGGCAAGCAACAACTAGCAAGTGATAATGTGAGAATGAGCTGTTTAATGATTTCGGTGGTGTTTAAACCGCCAACCCCAATAGAAAACTCCAAACATGCCTTTTGGAAAGAGCCAACAATCTCCAGCTCGCTCTTATTGTCTTCTTCCCCCTTTCTCGCCCTTTCTTCCTTATTGGGTGTGCTTTGCCTTCGGCAAGGGCACAACCTTTGTTCTCTCACATATATATATATTATTGTTTATTTTCGCCCCCCTAAGGATCAGTCAATATTTGGACTACATAGACAACGCCTGTGTCAAAATGTTTGTATTGGTCTCGATTGCGTTGCTTGTATTTTAATTTATGTTCCGTTGCATGGTTTAGGAGGTTACAACGTTTTTGTGGCAAAAAAGTGCCTTTAGTCGACGAAGGGTACTCTATCTGCTATCTACGTCACCACGTCAGCACACGTTAGCAACGACGTATGGATTGATGTGCTGTTGCACAGCGAGTATCGTACCGTGCCGTGGTGTTCTACTACCAAAGAACTTATATTGACTCTTTGCTACTACTAGCAGCATCATACATGTACATTTAAGCAAATCAAGACTTGCATGTACAGTAAGTAATGTCACATTAAAAAATGTATTTAAACTCAAGCTTGTGTGGTGCGTCGCTGGCTTCAGTGCCACAGCCTAAACTTTATGTCAAAAAAACATTCTCATTTCCGGCGCTTAAAAACAATCCCCTCACTCAGTGAAGTTTGGCTAGCCACCGCAACTAGCTTGCTCGTTGCAAACTTCTTTTGAATAAGCCATTTCTCCCTAAATAGATGGTAAGCTTATTTACGTTTTTGTGGGCATATTTTCAGTTAGCAGATGGTACTGTTTGAATCGCGATTCCATCTGAAATACTGCCGGTGACAACGTTGTTACAGTAGCTTGTTTCAAAGGGGGTTCGCTTGTTTCAAAGGGGGTTCTTGAGTAGGCTAAATGCTTGAAAATATCACGAGATGGGAAAAAACTTAAGGGGATGGACCCACCTGCTACCGACGCAAGCGAGCACACCCCACAATTTCCACAGAAATTGTACCCTCTCTAGTTTTGTATTGCTTGTCTTGCCTCTATCCTTCCGTCCATCCTGTAATGTTGCCACGTCATGTTTTTCCGGCATCTCTCCTCTTTTCATAAACCTCCTCTCTTTCTCTGTCCAGTGAATGTCCTGAGACCTAAATGGGCTGTCCTTTCCTCCACTAACTGCTCCCCCTTTTTCACCTTCTTCCTTCTTTCGCTCTCCATCCTTCCACCCCTCCACCCCTTCATCCTTCCATCCCTGTCTTCATGCCTGCAGCTCTTCGCCTCTAATGTAGCACATTAGCGTTCTCTGACAACCAGAGCAGCAAAATGCTCAGTCTTGCCCCTCCCCCCTCTATCTTCATCTCTTCTCTCCCCTCCTCCTCCCTCTAGCTCTATATCCTGTTGCCCCCCTCCTCTAATGCCTCCTCCTCCTCCAGTTCTGTCCCCTGTTTTTCATTTACCAGGTGCAAATGTTAGTACACTGCTAGGCCCCTGAAGCACCCTCTCAACCTCCCAGCTACAGGTGTGCAGCAGCCTGTTCGGTCCCCTTAGCAACATTTCTCCAGTCAGCAGTTTAGTTCCCCCCTCCAACACACATTAACACACACACATGCACATGCACATGCACACCACACTTGTTTCCCTGAATGATGCCACACCTGTAGCCTACATGTCTTTCAACTGTGGGCACAGACATGCTATATGTGCCAGACACACACACTTTCTCTCTCACACACATAAATACAAAGTGGTCTGTAGTTGAAAGTAGCTAAATCTCTGGGCGGTTGGAGTCCCGTTCAAAATGTAGGAGAGTTCATTAATAGCAATGTTTAATAATATCTTGTCTCACTCAAACATGAACACACACACGCACACAGACTCTCTCACAGTTGATTAATAGTTAGCTGAAATAGCATCCCAGGATGATATGCACAGGGGACTTTTAACAGGCTCCCAGCGCGCTGCGAAGTAGGGCGGACAATGGAGGCTCCCAGAGGAGGTCTGGAATGAGGGAGAGACCAGAGAGATGGAGGGAGAGGAGCACTGGGAAGACACACACACACTCACACACTCGTACAGTCTCGTTGTTGCCACATGTCCACTCACCCACAGGCCAGTGCATTTGGAAGCATTCCTCCGACAGTGCGATGCCCACTCAAGCATCAATGGTGCCTATTTGGAGATGGAGGGATGTAGATGGAGGGATGGAGAGACAGAGGGGCGCTGGAGAAAGGGGGGATGTATCCATGCATGTGGAGTTAGAGAGCCACTCATGCAGGTTGGACTGCAGAGCAGAGCAGACCCCCCCCCCCCCCCCCCCCCCCTCGCTCTCTCACTCTTGAGACCCCCCAGGCCCTACGCCTCACTCACACACACACACACACACACAGGCCTGTACAGTACATACAGCATTGTTGTGGCCTTGCTACTGTAAATGGGAGCAGGCTGTTCTAGAACTTCGGAGATGAAGTCTGGCTGTTCTAGAACATGGTGTACACAGAGTTATCTGGAGAGCAGGACCAGTGTGGGTTGTAGATGTACAGTAGGAGAAAAGTGGATTGATGTCCGCACATGGATGCTTGGAGGCTTATTAGGCTTATGTACTCTCTATGTGATTTGCTGCCATGACTGGGGTTATGGGTCATTATTGGGGTTATGACTGGTGTTATTACTGGTGTAATGACTGGTGCCATGAATGGTGTTATGACTGGTGCTATAACTGGGGTTATGGATCATTATTGGGGTTATAAATGAGGTTATGACTGAGGTGATGACTGTGGTTATGACTGGGTTTATGAATGGGGTTGTGACTGGGATTATGACTAGTGTAATAACTGGGTTATGACTGGGGCTATAACTGGGTTATGCCAATGAAGTCATAGTGTATATTAGACAAAACTTTCCATACCACTTGAAGTTTGAAACATGACTTCAGACTCCTATTGTATATTTTTATATATTATTGTTCGCCTACTCCCACTTTTTTTTATCTCCCTCTCTCTTTCTATTATCTCTTTCTCTCTCTGTCTCATTCTCTCTCTTGTCATCCATCATTCTTTAATTGGATACATTTATTGTATTAATAAGTGGTGGTCTTTCTCTGCGCTGGTCATGACAATTGTTGTTGTGGTACATTGATACACTACATATTTCACTATCTGTGTGAGTGTGTGTGTGTGAGTGTGTGTGTGTGATCCGGTCTTCTAGGGAATTCATTGTGTACGTCACAGCCAGCTACAGAGGAGCTCTGATTGATCTGGAAGTGGATTTTGCTGAGCCAGCTCAACAAGGATCTCTCTTTTAGTATCCGGATCGCATTGCCTCTTCATCCTTCTCTTGCTCTATCCTTCCCTCTCTCTCTCCCTCTCTCATTCTCACACTTTCACTCTCTGCTCCCTTTCTCATTTTCAGAATGATTCCATCCATGTATTCTGCATGTCTTTCCTCTCTCCATATCACTCTTTCTTCACTTTTTCTACTGCTTTCTCTTTTACTCCCTCCCTCCCTTCCTTTCCTTGCTTTGAGTTGATGTGCATAAAATACAAGGACGTGCTTCTGATTAGCTTCAATCTAAAAGTTAAATGACGGTCCCAGGTGGTTGAGAGAGAGAAGTGGGCAACCTGTGTGTGTGTGTTTGAGTGTGTGTGTATCTTTCATGTCTGAACGATGTCCTTTCCACTCAGCTTCATAGACACAGATGGTAGAATGATTACATATGCATAACCATCATACTCTCCGAAGAGAAAGAAAGAGAGAGAGAGAGCATAGAGGCAAAGGAAGAGAGTGAGAGACAGAGAGGGAGAGTGTACTCAGTGCGGTTAGATGCTGTTGGGGCAGGCACAGCTTGGCCAGTACAGAGTGGTGATGGAAGTACTGTCTCCTTGTATTCTGTTGGACACTGCCATACCCCCCATCCCCCCCACCTCCACCCGCCCCCTTCACTCCTCCCCTGCCCCCTTATCTACAGGGTGCAAGAGTCCCAGGGAAAAGTCTATGGAAAGGGCACTCTCCCTCTCTTTTACCCTCTCTCCCTCCTCTCCACCTCCCCCTCTCTCCTGTACCTCTCCCTTCTCCCTCTTTCCTTTTCCTCTCTATGTCTGTCTCTCCCTCTTCCCCTCAACCCTCCTTCTCTCCCTCCTCCCTAGCTCTTCCTCTCCTTCTCTACCTCTCCCTCATTCCTGCCTCTCTATCTCTCCCTCTCTCTTCTCTGTTTCCCCCTCTCCCTCCTCTTTCCCTCCCTCCCTCTGCTTTACCACGTCTCGACCCCCACACACGTGGCAATATACAGTAGTGTGCACGTGTGCACTGGAGGGCTGCAGCTAGTGGAGTCTGGCTAAGCCAGGGGAAGACCAATAAGATCGCACTATACCCCCCTCTATAGCCCTGTGTCCCTTCCTGTGGACATTCCTTGCCTTCACAATTCACCTCCATGTCAAGCCGAGGATTCCCATTGGAAAGCTCCAAATGTCAGCCAATGAGACGTGTCTCTGCTTGTGTTTCCCCAGCAACACTACGGAGGCGGGCGGGACATACATCAAGAAGTGCTGTAAGGGATTCTGCATTGATATCCTGAAGAAGATAGCCAAGTATGTCAAGTTCACCTACGATCTTTACCTGGTGACCAACGGTAAACACGGGAAAAAGATAAACAACGTGTGGAACGGGATGGTGGGAGAGGTGAGCAGCTCGTACATCACAACCAGGAGGGCTTCATTTAGCAGAGTGTTTCATCAGAAGTGACACACAGAGGGGATTTGAACCTGCAACCTTTTGATTTCGAGTCAAAAGCTCCAGCCACTGAGCTTTGCCTCCAAAGCTTGAGCATCTGCTCTCTATTTAACCTCTGTGATGTGAGATCATTACATTTACTCGTAGTCTTTATAGGACTGCTGATGCTGGACAGATTGGATGGGATGAAACTGTGGTTGATGTCTTTTTTTAATCGTTGCTTTTCCTCTTGTGTTCTTTGCTTTTCTCCCTCTGTTCTCTCTCTGTCTGGCTCTCCGGCTATCTCTCTCGTTCTCCATCTCCCCTCTCTCTTTATCTTTCTCCATCCTTCCACTCTGCTTCCTCTCTCTGTCCCTCCTTTCTCTCACTCTCTACCTTTTCTCTCTCTCTCTCTTTGCCCCTTCCATCTCTTCCTCCTGCATCTCCCTCCTCTCTCGGTCTCCATCCCTCCTCCCTCCATCCCTCTTTCTCCCCCTCTGTCCCTCCTGTCTTCCACTCTCTCCCTTCCTCCTCTCCTCTCCCTCCCTCCTCTCCCTCCCTCCATTGCAGGTGGTCTATAAGAAAGCTGTCATGGCCGTCGGGTCTCTGACGATCAATGAGGAGCGTTCTGAGGTCATCGATTTCTCCGTCCCGTTCGTGGAAACTGGAATCAGCGTCATGGTCTCCCGTAGCAACGGGACTGTTTCTCCATCAGCCTTCCTCGGTAACTAACGCTGATGTCGCAGACGAAAGGCTTGAGTTCTGTGTGTGTGAGGGTTTGCGTGAGTGCTTGTGTGTGTGTGTGAAAGTGTGTTGGTAGTGTATGAGCATTGCAAACACCTGAAAGATACTGTACTGCTGACATTGGATTGAGTACTGTCCCTGTGAGTCCTTTCACACACACACACACACACACACACACACACACACACACACACACACACACACACACACACACACACACACACACACACACACGCATACATAGACACACTGACACACACACGTTCACATACCAAGTCCTTATGTCCCTCTCCTAACCTACTTTAGTAAATAGGCACATTATAATGTCACTAAGAATGACCAGCCACATAAATGGGCACAGCCCAGACACTGATTACCAAGAGGCCAAAGGAGAGTCATGAAAGTGCAGCAGCCTCTAACTCACTCACTCACTCGCTCACTCATACACACAAAGGCACACACACACCCACCCACATACAATATTTGGCATGCAGCTATTATCATAAGGGCTATAATTATCAGGACGTATCAGCAAAACCCCAGCATGGCCCTCTGCCAACAACACACGCCCACACGCATGCACACGCAGACACACATGCACACACACACACACACACATACACACACACACACACACACACACATACACACGCGCGCACGGGATGGCTGCTTGCCAGCAGTGCTTTCACATACATTAGAGGTATAAGGCTATATTGTGAGCTGCTCTGCAGAGAGCAGAGGAGGACAGGAGTGCTGACACCACGGTTCCCACTCCTGTTCAAGCGTGTGTGTGTGTAGCTGAGGGCGTGTCAACATGTGCTCATCGGCATGTGTGTGTTTGTTTAAGTGTGTATGTCTGTGTGATTTATTCACTGATTATGTGACTCTCCATGTTCGTCATTAATATTTATTTCTGTTTATTAATGTGTGTGTGTTTGTCTCTGTGTGTGTGTGTGTTTGTGTGTGTATCTATGTTTCAGAGCCATTCAGTGCTTCGGTGTGGGTGATGATGTTTGTGATGCTGCTCCTAGTGACTGCTATGGCTGTATTCATGTTTGAATATATCAGCCCTCTAGGCTTCAACAGAAACCTGGCACAGGGTAGAGGTGAGTGTAAACACACACACACATACACCTGCACGCAAACACACACACACATTCACACACACACACACACACACAAACACAAACTCACACACACACACACACACTTTCTAAAGGCAGAGTTTCAGTATAAGGCTCCCTCTAACCACTTCTATTCTAAGCTGTAAAAGGCTCTAAATGAGAGGTAGGTCACATGACAGTGACATGATTCCATGATCACAGAGCATGTGACAAGTTTGAAGACTGTGTGCTTCAGTAGCATAAGAATGCACTCCTCTATCCCTCTCCCCCATCTCCTCCATCATGCTCCCCTCTTCCCCCAGACCCCCATGGGCCCTCATTCACCATGGGGAAGGCTGTGTGGCTGCTGTGGGGTCTGGTGTTCAACAACTCCGTCCCGGTCCAGAACCCCAAGGGCACCACCAGTAAGTTCATCGTGTCGGTGTGGGCCTTCTTCGCTGTCATCTTCCTGGCCTCCTACACGGCCAACCTGGCCGCCTTCATGATCCAGGAGGAGTTTGTCGACCAGGTTACCGGGCTCTCCGACAACAAGGTACAGTGGCAACACTGCTTATTGACCCGTTTGTTGTCGTTGTTGTTCACCAAAACGATCTTTCTGTCCCTCATCCAGCCGGTGAAAGTCCTCATGGTTGTTCTAATGGTACTTTCTCTTGTCCAGGAGGCCTTTGAGATCAGTAGAGATCTTCTCTGAGTGCTTGTGTTGAATGCCTGACTTTACTCTTGCCTTACGGAGCATTCGGATTGGTTGTGATGGTAGTGTCCGGGGCGGGGTTGTCCCACTCACACAGTCACCCAGGTGTGTGAGACGAGACTCCCCCCTCTAGGGGAGGAGACAACAGGCAGGCCTACCGGGCCAGGGGCGGGATTCTTCAGACAGACAGGATAAAGTAGAAGATAGGTCAGCTTGAGTATCAGCTTTATCCCAGTGGGAACTCTCAACCACGTATGTTTCATGTCATGTGAGGATAGCATGTTTGTATGCTGTCCTCCTGCCCTCTCGGAATGATTGGAAACCACGTTTCCAGGCCGGAAAGTATCATGTGAAACCGGAGGTACGATTTCGTATCCCAGGATTCCCTGTCGGAACGTTTCCGAGATTTACGGGTTTTCTGTGGAGCACCGGTCGGCAGCATACTGCTAGCGTGTAGCGACAGAGAGGCTAGCTAGACACATTTGCATCTGTTGCTATCTCTGTTCTGTTAACTCTCTGTTCTTGTCTATTTTTTCCCATTTCAAATTTTAACCCATTGTCTTCTCTCTTGCCGTCCTGTTTGTGTGCATACACATTGTTAAACCTCACCACGTACAGTCTAGGTGCTGGAGAAGGGGCAACACATTGAGCTGCGTTGGGTTGCTGCTTAACATATAAATATATTTACTGCGTATATATAATGCATACCTTGTATTGGCTGGATAACTGGCCAATGACATACATAAATGCACCTTTCAAGGCACCCAGACTGTATGACTTGGTTGTATTTGTCATAAATCATGATTATGGTGAGGATTGGGGCTCGGCTCCATTTGAATTCACATTCTAAATCCTATCTCACCCACTGCTAGGCCTGAATTCAGATCCCATATTGAAAAAACATCCTCTTGCCGAGCAAAGAGGCATAGCTTTCAATACACTAATCCAATCTCAATTCACTTCAAGCTTTGTGTGATTCTACGTGTCTATGAATTGAATTCAAATCGACCCCAACCCTGGAAAGAACAGCTGGATGGTGTTCCGTTAGCTCTGTTCTGAGGCTCTGAACGCGGATCCGGTTAAGTGGTGTACCATAAGCCCAGTTCTCAAGGATCTGAGCGTGGATCCAGTGGGCTGAGGGTTCTGGTGCTGTCAAGAGTGCTGGCCCAAACAGCTGATCCAGCAGAACACTGGACCAGGATGAAGGATGAGAGTTAAGATCACAGTCTCCTTTAGACACAGGGTCAGAGAGGTGACGTACACACACACATACGTACACACACATACGCACACACACACACGCAAACACACACACATATACGCACACACATGCACACAAACACACACACACATACGCACATGCATAATAGTAAACACACACTCACATGCATACACATGCATATACACACAAACGCAAGTAGTGGATGTACACACACACTTACAGTTGTTCAAAACTGCTGAGTTGAAGTCCAAAGGCACCAGGAGGCTAACAACGGCCGATGTTTACTATTAAAGGCTTCACCACTGTCTCCACTCCTGTCGGACGGAGCTGTGCTGTGTCTGGGTGGCTCTCGTAGCAGAACCATCTCCCTCTGGGTCTGGCTGCACTGGGGTTTTGGTAGGGTCCCCTGTGTATGCCCACATACTATCCCATACCCAGCACACAGTGTTCTATGGCACACTCTCTCACACAGACACACACAAATACACTGGAGAGTTTACCGGTTTGTGAACTATGGTTCGGATTTTGGCAGGGTTATGTAAGAGAGTGACACAAAACAGAACCTGAGGGAGGGAGTGCAAAAAAGGCGAGAAAAGAGAGAGCGAGTGAGTGAGAGAGAGAAAGACAGAGAGAGGCACAGGGAGGGAGTATAAACCAAGGTTACCAGAGTAGATAGACAGGAAGAGAGAGAGAAAAGCAGACAGACAGGAGAAACATTGGCAGGAGACAGGGAGGATCTGTTTGACTGATACTGAAGCACAGACAGGTAGACTGACAGAACAGACAGACAGGTAGACTGGCAGGGCAGATAGACAGGTAGACTGACTGAGCAGACAGGCATGTTGACAGAATGGAGTTATCAAACCAGGGTTCTATTCTATTTTCAGATGAAAGTAGACCAGTATAGTATTATATAACACTAGACCTTGCATAATGACCGGGGATAGAAGGAGAGGGCGAGGAGCTAGGAAGCAGGCAAGCAGGGGGTGATTTCAGACAACAGTGTGCATGAGTAGAAGGTTGAGGCAGAGGGAGAGAGAGAGAGAAGGGGGAGCAGAGGTGTGATAGGAGGCGTGGGGGGGGGCTGAAGATGACGGAGGGAGAGGAGGCGAGGACGGGAGCAGACGTGACTTGACTGATCTGATGTTCCCTGCTTCTACTGCAGCAGGAGACCCATGGTGACTGCTAAGGAACACAGGGACGGAGGGAGGGAGGGGGCGAGGAGGGGGTAGAGCAGGGGGGAAGCGAGGAGAGAGAAGGAGGAAAGAGAGAGGAGAGAGGGAGGGAGGGAGGGAGGGAGGGAGGGAGGGAGGGAGGGAGGGAGGGAGGGAGGGAGGGAGGGAGGGAGGGAGGGAGGGAGGGAGGGAGGGAGGGAGGGAGGGAGGGAGGGAGGGGAGGAGGGGAGAGAGAGGAAGGGATTGTAATTGGGCTGTGAGGAGGAGAGAGGAGGAGAGGAGCTTGTGGTGGGGTTTGAGGAGGAGGGATTAGGGTAGAGGAAGCGAGGCGCTTGTGTTTCCTTGGGGCCATCCCTTGTGATTCTGACGCACATTCTGTTACTAGCCTGACATCACTGCATCCCCTCTGCCTGACCTGATAACACACACTCACACACATACACTCAAGCACACACACTCAGGCACATACACAAGCACACACACTTGCATACACACACACTCACTCACAAAGTATATACACACACATACACACCCCCTGACAAGTGATTTAACAAACAATGTATATACATTAAACAGATGAACAGATAAAAAAGGCTGAATGCATAAGTGATTTTAAACACACCCACACAATAAATGTGAACCCTTTCCTCCCTTGCGCAAGCTCACACACAAACACACACACAAAGTAGAGTGGAGGGGACTGAGGTATGTTGGTTAGTGGTGCTGAGGGCACATCACTGATGAGCTTCTCTTTGAAGGATGGGAGGAGGAATGGAGGGATTGAAGGATGGAGGGATGGAAGGGTAGAGGAATGGAGGGGACACATACTGTAAAGACTTAAACGCACACACACACGTAAGACGAAATACACAATAAACAACATGTACGCAAACAATGCTTCTTCACTCGTTTCAGTCTGTGTGTGTGCACTCCAGTGTGTGTCCAGGTTTCTGTGTTAATGTTGATACTGTGGCCAGGATTCAGACAGGGCAATAGAAGGGGAAGTCAGGCTGTTCAATCCAAAACTGGAACAGGAACTAGATGTCATCACTCATGTTCAGGGTCCAGAGGCTCTCCTCTCTCCTGCTCCTGATCAGAACTTGGTCTAGCTCTGAGATAGGGCCTGGAGTTTGTCCTGGTCACACCACATGGCATGGGAAACCCTCTGGACCCTGAACCATGTCTAATGGCATCTTCTTCATGCCTCTATTTCTCCACTCTCACTCTTCTCTTTGTCCCTCCCCCCTTTCTCTTTTTCCCTCTCCTCAATCCTTTTTTTGTTTTTGTTTTGGTCTTGTCCTCCCCGCAGTTCCAGAACCCGTATGCGTACTCCCCACCGTTCCGCTTTGGAACCGTGCCCAACGGGAGCACGGAGAGGAACATCAGGAAGAACTACCCCGACATGCACCAGTACATGATCAAGTACCACCAGACCGGGGTGCAGGATGCGCTGGTCAGCCTGAAGACGGGGTAGGGAGCCTGGGGCAGCACGGGGGCAAACTACCCCCCCCGGACCTGGGAGTCTGGGTGTCTCATCTCATCTCTGGGTCTTGGTCTGGACATCTGTGTGTGTGTGTGTGTGTGTGTGTGTGTATATGTGTGCGTGTATGTGTACATTCGCTCTGCATACACAAGTGTTGTGCTGGTATCTCTTTGTGTTTGAAGACACACACATTGTTCACCTGGGAAATCTAGATCTATAGGTCCAGCCTTTTTGCCGTGAGTGCCTGTGTGTGTGTGTGTGTGTGTGTGTGTGTGTGTTTGCACATGCTTGTTTTCATTTGCTGGTGTGTATGTGTGTGTGTGTTTGTGCATGTGTGTCATTGATGACCCAGTGACACGGGACAAATGGTTTATCTAGCTGGGAGTAGCAGGGTTATTTTTAACCCTGTCTCTATTGGGCACTAGGCATGGAAGCACGGCTATAGGGGATACATACAGAGATAGACAGAGATAGACAGGACACAAACGCACACCCTCATTATCACAGGAGAGGACATGCTGGAGGAAGGAAGGAATGGGGGAAAGAAGACGGAGAAAAGGAAAGAGGAGAGGAGTGTAAGGTTACCTTTCCATCCCACAACCACAGGGGGGGGGTATGTATAGATGAGGACGAGGTAACTGGAGAAGAGAAGGGTGGAGGAGAGACGGAGAGTGAGGAGGAAAGTGCAGAGGAGACAGGGGAGGAGGGGGAGGTGGAGGCAGCCGGGAGGATTGGGAAGAGAGAGGGAGGGGAGAAGAAAGGGGAGGAGCGAGGACGGAGAAGCGGAGGCAGGGGAGGAGAAAGGGGAGGAGGGAGAAGCGGAGGGAGGGGAGGAGAAAGGGGAGGAGGGAGGAGGGAGAAGCGGAGGGAGGGGAGGAGAAAGGGGAGATGGGAGGGAAATGCAGGAGGTGGAGAGAATGAAACGAGAGAGGGGAGAGAGGAGAGCGCAATGAGGAAAGGTTGACGGTGAGATGACTCGGGGAAGGTGTGCTTTTGATTGGTTACAGCGAGGGAATAGAATCCAATCACAACGTAGACAGAGACTTTAGAGATAGAGGAGTGGTTTCAACAAGAGGGCATCACACACACACATGCACACACACACACACACACACACACTCTCTACTACACACATTCCCTCTCCCTCTCTCGCTCTATCTCCCTCCCTCTCTCTTTCTATCACACATGCACAAACACAATCACACTCTTTCTCACACACACCACGTTAGAGAGCTGCGATACGAAATCTCTGATGAGGTTATCCGTAGACATTTATTCCTATCTCATCTTTGATTTCCCTGAATGTTGCTAAAATGGTGGAGTAGATGCTGTAGAGCCGAACTACTGATCCCGCTCACATGAATAATGTTGCTAGATAGATTCTGCTGTTCAGGACTCAATGGCTAGATTAATATTGATCACATGTAATACCAGCAGGCTTAAGGTGCTCTGTATGGAGTTAGACCTGTTCTAGCTGGAGGCAGCCTTCATCAATTGTTCTGCTGTCCTTTTTACCATGTTTACTGATTCAGAACAGGAAGAGAGGCCAGAGATGCTACCTGAAGAGAAGGATATTGGGATTTGTAGTCTTGGAGAAATGCTTGTTGGTGCGTTTATTTGCCTTAATGAAGGTGAAACTGATCAATGCAGATCGAATCCCAACTAAGCCCTCACGCCTGCTGTCTGGCTACTATCCACACACGCAAACACACGCACATGCACACATACACACATACACACACACCCACGCGTGCAAACGGATTCACACACACACACAGACACACACAAACACACACACATACTCGGTCATGGAAGCATAGGCCCACAGAGCCCAGGCCAGTGTTAACCTAATTACACAGCTAAACTATGGGCTCTAGGCTGCTGTGTGAGAGTCAGACCTGACATTCAGTAAATGCCAGGCAGTCAGAGTGTTATTACAGGGCTGTGTGTGTGTGTGTGTGTGTGTGTGTAGAGAGAGACAGAGCAGGGGTTAGTGACAGCTTCAGTTACTCTGTAAATGCCATGAGACTAGCCTCATTTAGCTGTACTCCCTTTGTAATTGTGGGTGCGCGTGTGTTTGTTCGTGCGTGTTTTTGAGTGAAACCGACCGGTACCCGGCTCCAGTCTCCTGGGCGCCACAAGAATGTGTTAGCCCACTGGGCTAAAGCTTGTGCATTGGCGCGGGATGCTAACACAGGTCTTCAGGTCACTCCTTGTGCTGCTGTGGATCAGCGAGCCACCTCCATCACATGCTGTATGTGCAGTACTCCATCAGTCTGTCCTCCTGTCCTTGACCTGTTTGAGATGCCTCAGCTAAGTACGACTGGCCTTTATATCAACAATGATGTCAGAAAAACTATCGAGTCCTTCTGTTCCTATACCTCTCCTCCCTGCTCTCTCTACACCCCTCCACTCCTCCTTGCTCTCTCTCTACCTTCCTCTCCTCCCTGCTCTCTCTCTACCCTCCTCTCCTCCCTACACTCTCTCTGCCTTCCTCTCCTCCCTGCTCTCTCTCTACCCTCCTCTCCTCCCTGCTCTCTCTCTACCCTCCTCTCCTCCCTGATCTCTCTCCACCCCTCCTCTCCTCCCTGCTCTCTCTCCACCCCTCCTCTCATCCCTGCTCTCTCTCCACCCCTCCTCTCCTCCCTGCTCTCTCTCCACCCCTCCTCTCGTCCCTGCTCTCTCTCCACCCCTCCTCTCCTCCCTGCTCTCTCTCCACCCCTCCTCTCCTCCCTGCTCTCTTCATCCTCCTCTTTTCTCTCTCTCCATAGTAAACTGGATGCGTTCATCTATGACGCTGCGGTGCTGAACTATGCGGCTGGCCGTGACGAGGGCTGCAAGCTGGTCACCATCGGCAGCGGCTACATCTTTGCCACCACAGGCTATGGCATCGCCCTGCAGAAGGGCTCCTACTGGAAACGGCAGGTCGACCTCGCAATCCTCGCCATCATTGGAGACGGTGAGACACACACACACACACACACACACACATTGCCTACGCCCATCCACACAATTTGGTGCACACTTTCTTTTTCTCTCTCTTCTTTATTCTTTATCTCTCTCTCTCTCTCTCTTTCTCTCTCTCTATCCCAATCTTTCTTTCTCTCTCTCCCAATTTCTCACTTTCTCTTTCTTTCTGACTCTCTCTCTGTATCTTTGTTGTGTTGGCTCCAGCACAAAGGCAAGGCATCGAAGTATAAATAACTCTTTGATGTTATTCTGGATGCTGAGGCAGTTCTAAACATGGTGTGGAGTGTGTAAGTTATTCTAATGTATTCCCCTCTATGGCCCTATCTATGTATGAGAGCCTGTATCTGAGTCAAAGCCGACACAGGCACTACATCCCGTTATTATAGAAGCTCTCTGATGTTCCTACATAAACAATATGCCTAACACAGGGAGGGAGGGGGGAGGGAGAGAGGGAGGGAGGTAGAGAGCGGGAGAGAAAGAGGGAGGGAGGGAGGGAGTAAAAGAGAAAGCAGTAGAAAAAGTGAAGAAAGAGTGATATAAAGAGAGAGAGAGAGAGTGCAATAGTGTCAGAAAGAAACTGCAGAAGAGATAGAGAGACTGGGACCATTGACATTATCAACCACTTTTATTAGTCTGTCAGACTGTCGTAGTCTCATTTAGTGTTCACCGCTTCAGAGTCCATGTGATGTCCAGTGTGTCTGGGCTCACAACAATAGACTGAACCAATGGCGTGCGGTTGTCTGTAAAACACTTAAGTACATTCATGTATTTATTCAGCTGTCATCCAAAGCGGGGGATTTCAACCTGCATCCTCGTGATCTGCAGTCAAATTCTGTACCGCTGAGCTGTATCCATACCCTCATGTAACTCCACTCATATCCAACATGAGCCATTAGGATTGTAGCAGCGATATCATTGCTGATGTTTGTAAGGAGTGGGGGAGGGGGGTACACTTCCGAAAGTTTCAAGTGAACTGGAATCAGCTCCAAACCTCTAAACATATTAAATCCCAACAGTACCTATTGTTTCCAGTTTGTCTCTCCTCGTTGACGTTGAGTGTGTTGCTGTGACTGAATATCCCCAAGTCGACTCCATACACACCCAGAGGGCTTATCATGGATCTAGCCTGTAGCTTTGTTCCTCCAGAGTCCCCCTCAACCCTCCCGCACACACACACACACACACACACACATGCACAGACACACGCACCAACCTCCCTGTATCTCTGCCTGGTAGACACAGATACACCTATCAATTGAACCTCAGAACTCAGATCAGAAAGTTAGATAGCAAAATAACTGCCTGGCCTTCTAGTAGTGCTGCTTCTTTCCGGGGAAATAAGCAAGTGAATGTCCACCCGACTAAAGTACTGATATTACTTTGGTAGGATAGATAGACAGACATAAAAAGGCAGTAGAGAGAAAGAGACAGACCTTGGAGAGGGGCAGACAGACCTTGATGTATAGCACATGCACATACGGTAGCTTTCTGTTGGCTGCTCAGACAGACTGTGGGAGGATAACATATGAACACCCAGTAAAGAGAGTGAATTAGAAGGACTCATTTAAGAGGAAAGAGAGAGAGGGAATGTGAGAGGGAGAAGGAGAGAGAGAGAGAAAGAGAGAGAGAAGGAGAGGACGAGAGAGAGTAAAAGAAAGAGGGAGAGAGAGAGAGAGAGAGAGAGAGAGAGAGAGAGAGAGAGAGAGAGCGAGGGAGAGGAAAAGCGGACCACAGAGACCATTTAAAAGATCTATTGAAATTAGACATTTTCATTTAGTTAAAAGTCAAAAGTCATATGAGTAATATCCATCAAAGGACAACTCAGTCAGTGAAATAAAGAGTAAGTTGCCAAAGTAACCTACCACCTGGGCCTCCTACACCTTCGAACAGGAACGGATGTTCTGTTGAAGTAAAATGATCAGTGAGTCAGTTTTTCCAATTTTCAGAGCGGACAGGCCAGGATGTGTGTTTGTGTGTGTGTTTGTGTGATTGGAGGGTGATTGTCCTCATGTTCAGCCAGACCCTGCAGGCATTGTAAACAAAGTGTTGTTTACCCTGGTGTCTGTGCCAGCATGCCCACCCGGCCCTGAATGATACACATTTGATTAGAGCAGATAAACGAGCCTTCAAATGTCACAGAGAGAGTTGGAGAGAGGGAGTGACAGAGAGAGAGAAAGTGAACGAGAGAAAAAAGAAGGGAAAAAGACAGAAAGAAGGAAGGAGCTGATGGATGAGAGTAAGACGTGTTTGACATAACCCCCCTCCCCACCCACCCATCTCTTCCACCTCCATCCTCCCATCCTACCCGCCTCTTCTCCACCACGTTCCATCTCCTTCTTCCTCCACTCCTTGTTGTTTTGGATCTGCTTGTCTTCCCTCTCATCCCTCTCTCCCTTCCTCTTGGCTCTCCAGGAGAGATGGAGGAGCTGGAGGCCCAGTGGCTGACGGGGATCTGCCACAACGAGAAGAACGAGGTCATGTCCTCCCAGCTGGACATAGACAACATGGCGGGCGTCTTCTACATGCTGGCAACCGCCATGGGCCTGTCTCTCATCACCTTTGTGTCAGAACACCTGTTCTACTGGAGGCTGAGATACTGCTTCACCGGGGTCTGCACCGGGACACCTGGCCTGCTGTTCTCCATCAGCAGGGTAAGACTGGGTCCTTATGGTCGGGGAGGGAAGGGGGTATATGGGTAGTACGGATGAGGGAGGGGAGAAGGTATTTGGTTGTTTAGGTAGGGAGGGGGGTAGGGGCAGTATGAGGGATTAGAGGCAGTATGAGGGGGTTAGTAGAGGTATGGGGAGTGGGGGCAGTATGAGGGGGGCGGTATGAGGGGGGTGGGGGCAGTATGAGGGGGGTGGTATGAGGGGGGTGGGGGTGGTATGAGGGGGGTGGGGGTGGTATGAGGGGGGTGGGGGAAGTATGAAGGGAGTGGGGGCGGTATGAGGGGGGTGGGGGCGGTATGAAGGGAGTGGGGTCGGTATGAGGGGGGTGGGGGCGGTATGAGGGGGGTGGGGGCGGTATGAGGGGGGTGGGGGCAGTATGAGGGGAGTGGGGGCGGAATGAGGGGGGTGGGGGTGGTATGAGGGGGGTGGGGGTGGTATGAGGGGTGGTTAGAAAAATAAGGGAGGAAATACATCTGGGAGATATGAGCAGGAATAGGCCTGTCCTGGGGAGTGAATGCAGTAAGTGGAAGGTAGGTTAGGATAGGGGTGGGGCAGACTAGATACATCTGGGTCACGAGAAAGAGACAAAATGTAAAAGTGAGCACGAACGCAAAGAACATGTGCCATTTTACAGCCCTACCTACCAGAACCTAGTTTTAGCAATAACACCAACAAAACACAAGACCTAAATATCTCCTTGATGCCGTCTGAAGGTTTGCTTCACTCACTTGACGGATGTGCAGACACAAAACATGTGACTAAACTTATCGCCACCACCCACATCTGTTCCGTGCTGGCGTTCATCTCTTAAATGAATTAGGAGTTTAAGTGTTTTTTTATTGCTCTTTTCCTCCGCTAAAATTACTTTCCTCCTTCATTGTGGACCCTTCATTGTAGCTTCTGGTAATGTGTTAGAGATTATAATGAAAACAATAATCTGTTGAGTTCTGTTGGATAAACGACAGAATAATAGTTGAATTATAGGAAAGCTGCTATTGTTTGTTAATGTGAAAGTAAACAAAGTAAACTGTCTTTGGCCTCTGTCTCTTTCTCCCATTACTTCAATCTTTTTTTCTTTCTTTCTTTTTTTCTTTCTCTTTCTCCTTTCCCTCTCTCTTGCCCCTCCTCCTCTCGGTTTGCAGGGTATCTGGAGCTGCATCCATGGTGTTCACATCGACATGAAGAAGAAGTCAGACATGGACTTCAGTCCTCAAGCCAACATGCTGAAGCTCATCAAGTCTGCCAAACAGATGACCAACATGTCCAACCTGAGCGCCTCGCGCATCAACTCGCCCAAAAGAGCGGCCGAGTTCATGCACTCGGCAGGGCCCATGATCATGGACATGATGGCAGAGAAAGGAAACTTCATCTACGCAGACAACCGCAGCTACGCCCCCAAGGAGGTCATCTACGGGGACACGGGCGACCTTCAGACCTACCTGGCCAACCGCCACAAAGACCACCTGAACAACTACATCTTCCAGGGGGGGCAGCACCCCCTCACCCTCAACGACGCCAACCCCAACACGGTGGAGGTGGCGGTGAGCGCGGACGCTGCCCAGACCAACGCCAAGCCCTCGCGGGCGCTATGGAAGAAGTCCGTGGACACGTTGAGGCAGGGCCCCGCCCCCGTGCCCGACATGCTGTCCCCTGATCCCCGCATGTCCATGAAGACGCAGCGCTACCTGCCCGAGGACGCCGCCCACTCCGACATCTCCGACTGCTCCAGCAGAGCGACCTCCTACAAAGACCCAGATAACAACAAGCACCTGAAGCCCAAGGACAACTTAAAAAAAAGATCCTTGACATCGAAATACCCCAGGGACTGCAGCGAGGTGGAGCTGTCCTATTTAAAGACTAAGCAGGGCAGCGCAGTGGGCCAGGCAGGGAGAGGGGAGAAGATTTACACCATCGACTCAGACAGGGAGCTCAGCCTACAATCTGATCCCATCCACTACCGCGAGAGCCGCGGGCTGGCGGCAGATGACCTGGACTACCCGGAGATCTACTCCGACCACAACGACAACTACAGGAAGTGTGACCAGCCCATCATCCACCTCAACTCCAGCCCCCTCCACCACACAGACTCGGATCTGCTCCCTGACTCGGCCTACGCCAAGCACTACAGCCTGAAGGAGAAGAACCTGCCCCTGTCCCCGCACGAGTCCAACGATCGCTACAAACAGACGCACTGCCGCTCCTGCCTGTCCAAGGTGCCCTCCGGCTATCCCCCCGGGGCGCACTACACCCCCACCGCCTCCGCCGCCTCCACCTCCGCTGCCGCCGCCGCCGCCCGCTCTCCCTACAATCGCTGTGAAGCCTGCCTTCACACTGCCAACCTCTACGACATCAGCGAGGACCAGCTTCTCCAGGATGCCCTCCTCAATCCCAGCATGCACCAGGACGAGATGTTCGGCCTGTACTGGCCCCAGACCGACGGGCCGCACGTCCAGAAGAGGAACCGCCTCCGGCTGAGCCGCCAGCACTCCTTTGACAACATCATGCTGGAGAAGCCTAAGGAGATGGACCTGGGCAGACCAGCCCGCAGCGTCAGCCTGAAGGAAAAGGACCGCTTCCTGGACGACTCGCCCTACGCCAACCTGTTCAACGTCCGCCCCTACTCGGACAGACTGTTCGGCTCCAAGTCCATGTTCAACCACAACCTGGAGGAGAGTAAGAGGAGCAAGTCCCTGTACCCGGACCATGGATCCGACAATCCCTTCCTTAGCTCCTCCCTCAGGGACGACACCAGACTGGTCCACGGACGCAGCTCATCCGACATCTACAAACAGCTGGCCTCCGCCCCGCTCAAAATGCGCAACGAGAACAATCTGCGCTCGTCCGTCAAGTCCACCGCCTCCTCCTACTGTTCGCGGGACGGGCGGATAGCCAATGACATGTACATAACTGAGCATGTGATGCCTTACGCAGCCAATAAGACTAGCGCATACTCAGCCCCCCGCGTCCTAAACTCCGCCCAGTTCAGCAATAGACGGGTGTATAAGAAAATCCCCAGTCTGGAATCAGACGTTTAATCATGTTTCTGGGTTTGTATTATAGTTTCAACTATCTATCCACTTACGATGCCATAGCCACACTCTTCTTCTCGACATCGTAATCCTAACTAAGTACTTGGGTACTGCTGTACTGCTGTTCTCTTTATGGTTCTCACTGTTCGTCTGTTCTCAACCATGGATGGATCAGGTGTCCGCACTACGCTCTGCCAAGCGGGTTCCAGGGGTGGGGGGAAGGGTTTCTGACAGCCTCCCTCCCTTCGATGGGAGAGGGAGATAGAGAGGGAGAAAAGAGAGAAGCAGGTTGAGGCATGATGCGATGTACCAAGCCACGGAGAGAGCGGTAGGGGAGGGGTCTGGACAGGGGGGGTACGTGGAGAAGAGGGGAAGGTGGGGATGGGAGAGAAAGGGGAGGCAGGGGGCTAAGAGAGGGGACATCTAGGAATGAACTTCCCCGGCTCTTTTTCCACCTCCCACCACCACGCCACGGCCACCCCTTCCTCCCACTTCTCCTCACCTCTTCTCCAATCTTCTCCCCCGCCTCCTGCTGCTGTCTGTCTGTGAGTGTGGCAGGCTGGGAGCTAGCGAGCCAGGTGCTGTTGCGGCTGGGCAGGGCGCCTGACAGGCAGGGGGGGTGGGGGTGGGGGGGGGGGGAAGGAGGGGGGAGGGGAGGGGAAGGCTGATGGCCTGTCCAGATGGAGCTGTTTGAGGTAGAGGCCAGGCGAAGGGGGCAGCTGGATGGAGAAGGTGGGGGTGGGTGGGGGGTGGGTGTCACTGAGCGGACCTTGAGCTCTTCTGATTACCCTGACAAATATGCCCACCCGGTTTCCTGGCACTGAAAGGGGGAAGTGAAAGAAGGGAAGAAGGGAAGGGTGTTGGTTCTCAGCAGGGTTAGAAAGAGCTTGATGGGCCTAAACAATACCATCTATGCTCAGGTAAAGTTCACAAGTTCAGGGCTGGATATGACTTTCTAGCGAATACTGGCATTTTGGTACTAAATATATTATAGACTAGGTGCTAAGTACATTGGGAAAGTTAGACTATATAGATACAGATTAAGATAGGTGGGTGGGTATAGCTCAGTGGTTCAGATTTTTGACAGCAGATCAAGAGGTCGCAGGTTCAACTCCTCCCCTCGAACGTCCCTTTGGATAAAAGGGTCTGCTAAATAAATACATTAATATGTAGTAATGGGTAGGGACATAAATGACTTGTACTCTAAGATAGGGATAGGTAGGACTGGGGTTGGGTTTGGTCTGGGCTAAGAGGGGTTAGGACAGTTAGCAGAGAGGATTGTGAGAGCTGGCTTCATCATCATAGTTTACAGACAGGGATGGAACCTGAGGCGAGCGATGGGATTTCATTTGTGGCACTGCACATATAAAAATATAGCAAATCTTGCTTTTTATTCTATTAACTATAAGATTTTTAGGGATTCTGGCATTCGAATCCCCCTATTTAGGATTTTAGTGTTTGCTTATTTGGTAGCACAATAACCATTAGTTGAAACCTCTCTCCCACCTTTGCTTTGAAAAAGCATAACTTTTGAAATACCGTCAGGAGTAGATTATTTTGCATGTGTTAATTTTTGGGTGTCGGAGAAGAGAACACACCACATTTTACATTTTAAGGGGACTATGTCTTGCCGGCTGAGGTGGATGGAGACCAGTGAAATGGGAACTTGACCTTGTACTTAGTAAGTCAATTTCTCTCCGGTTCCGTCCGAGCGAGAGATCACTACACCGTGACCTGGAGAGCGAGCGCGAGGCAACAGCGGACGACACACACCCAGGAGGGATGGAACCGACACTTTTTTGTCTCTTTCTCCTGCAGAAACAGGGTACTATTATACAGACGATTCCTTAGAAGCGTTGTACACCACAGTATGAACAACTTGTTCTTTTGTTTTCGTTTTTTTGGTTTTTGGTAATTGAACTCTGTGTGTCAGTAGTTGTGCTGGTGACCCCCTCCGGTGTCTCTCAGAGCCTGGGAGGAAAGAACTTGTTTACCTTGGATGTGGGGAATGGAGGGGGGGAACGTGAAGGGGTGCAGAGATGGAGCGGGGCGGGGTCCCATGCCCTACTGCTGTCCTCATTAGTCATTTCTGTGTGGAGTTGTGTATGCATGTGAACCCTTGGGTAAGCTTGAAGTCTTGACCAGAACATTCTGTTTTCTTCTGTGATTGTTTCAGCGACATACACAACGGCTACACCACACAATCCTCCACCAGGGTGGGAGTGGTTCCTCACACACATCTAAACCCACGCACACACACACACACACACACACAGAAATGAACACGTTCATAAACACACACACAAACACACACTCATATTGCTATTACACTGTATAAAGAACATCAAGAAACTCAACAACTCATGTAACATTTGATTGATTGGACCTGCAAAGCCAAATTGTATCAAATTAAATACCTCAGGATGGTTTTGTGCTTTGGGAGTTCAAACGTGTTTCTTTTTTTTTCTTTTTTTTTCTTGTTTTTACCGTAGCAACTCAACTACTCGACGCATACTCGTGCCAAGCGGTCTATGGCGTGATTCATGTTTACCAGTCCAAGGTCTTCCAGTGCTGTCTCTGCCATCAGTTCTGAAACACAATGAACAGAGAGAGAAAGGATTGGAGAGAGGGAGAAGGGAGTGACGGAGAGGAGGGGTAGCATGATGGGAGGGGGGTGGGGGGGTGAGATCTGCGCTCAGTCAAGCAGCTACTTATTGAGCGTGTTGCTCGTAGCTCCAGTACATGCCAAACTGTGCATCCCGTACAGAGTGGAAAACATATTTATACATATGCAGAATGTGTCACGGAATGTGTGAAAGCTCCCATGGACCTCAAATGTACTCTCTTCTGATTGGCAGACGACCGCATCAGCTGCTCTCCTCGCAGCTGTCTCTCTCCCCGACACACACACGCACATATACAGTATACACAAATGGTCATATCCTCCTGTTGTTCTATCTCTTTCTTCTGCAGTGACCCTGCAATCCCATTCTTCCTTCTTTCCCGTTCAGCTTACTCAATGTTGACCGATGACAACATTCATCCTTTTTTTTTTTTTTTTTTTTTTTGCATCTAATGAGCATATTTATCATATTAATCTTCCACATGCTGCTTGAGTGAGCTGACAAGTCAGCAATATGCACATGTAAAATATCAAAGCTCCAGAACACTTGCGTTTTAGGATCTCAAACGATTTGTTCTTGTTCTCCATTTTTCCAGAACTGTCATTTAAACTGATGCTGTTTTGCGTTCACACCCTTGTGATAACAACCCTGCTCTTTTCAATGGCAAAAATGTATTTTAATTACATTTAAATGATAATAATGAGGTGATGGCATGCCACCCCAGATGTAACTCTTTTACTGTTTTCTGTTTTTCTTTTTCTGTTTCGGTTATGTTATGATGTTATGATCACTGATGCTTTGTAACCAGGTGTGAGTATATACCATACATATTGGAGAAAAATTATCTTTGTTGAACACAATGCTGCTGCTGTTTTGGGGAGAAGGTGAAGGCTTGACCCCGGGTGGCAAGTCAGGGGTTGGGGCGGGACATCCTTGCTCTTCCTCCAATGGCAGGTGAGAATACTGAATCACCAGCTCTGCTTTTCTCTTTTTTCTCCTTCACCTACAGTATAGTCAGGACTTTTACCGGAAAGAAAAAAAACAACCCTCTTCTTTGAGTCTGCTATCCCTCCAAAGATACGACCTCTTTGTTTTTTGTTTGCTGTAAGAATAGTGCTTTTTTTAAATGATAATAATAATTCCTCAAAGACTTTTAAGGAACTATTTTGAATATTAGAACACCTGTATACATCGCTTGTAAATTCATATTCCTATGTCATCATCATGAAGACTTATAAAATGATCAAGAGCAAAACCAATATTTTTTGGTGTGAATTTCACATGATGCGGCAGGAGCCTTCTCTGTACAGTGGCACTGGTTGTTCTCTCTGTAGAGTAGAATAAAACTCACCATTCACAAGGTCTGCTGTCTGTCAGGCTTCCCTCACCTGTGACCCCCCCCCCTCCCACCCCCACCCCTGCTAAATGGTCTTCTACCTAGGGGGGTGGGGAGCGGGTGGTGGGGGGAGGGTGGGGGGATGGGTTGTTGTTGGTGTTGGTGGTATTGTCTTTCACATGTTTCACATAAGGAGGCAGAGGGGGGGGGGGTATAGGCAAGAGGAGAGGTTACGGGTAAAGGGGGTGGAGACGGAAGGGAGGTTAGGACGGACGGGCGTAGAGAAGGAGGGAGTTAGGGTGGAGGGGGGTAGAGAAGGACGGGACGGGTGAGGGAGGTGGGGCTCCTGGTGAGTATGGAGAGAGAGGGGGGAAAGAGCTTATACTTCTGTTGTGAGTGGATACAAATGACTATCTGTGAGAGGTTTGACAACTACAGTATATCATACTTCTACATACACCTATTGACATCATGTTGATACACTACACACAAAGAATGGAAGATATTACATATGGGTACACCTATAACTTGTGTGTGCGTTTGTGTGTGTGTGCATGTATGTGTATGTGTATGTGTGGTGGTAGTTCCAGTGTCATTCCCAGTCTGAGTATTCCCCCCCTGCCCCTCCAGGCACCTGAGGTGCCAACCAGGGAGGGTAGCAGCAGGGGGTACACAGCCTGCAGGAGATCAGACACAGGGAGGAGCTCCCTGAGGGCATCACAACACACACACACACATGACCGCTCAGTCACACACACTCACATACACACACACTCTTGCTCAGTCACACACTCTCGCTGAGTCACACACTCTCGCTCAGTCACACGCAGACACACACACACACACATACACACACAGTCGCTCACTCATTCGCTCGTTCAGTCACACACACATCCCCTCTTACTCCTCAACCCCACTGCTCAGGAAAAGGATGGACATTCCCCTCAACAGGCTCCCTGAGCACATTCAGTAACAGGTTTGAATGTCAGTGCTTCCGTCCAGCCCTGTTGGAGAGGACTGAGACACAAGGAGAAGACCAGAGCTGCCAACCAGAGGACGAACCCAAAGCTCTGCTGCTGGGGCCTTTCTGCTTCGCATCCCCATGATTTACAAATCGACTGTGCATGTGTAAGGCGGTTGACAGGATGCCAGCGAGGAATGTGCATGTCAAAGGGCACGACCTTGTGACGGAAGTGGAGCAGGGAGGTTTGTCTGAAGTGTTGTGCATCCTAAAGAGTTTTGTCTGTCGTCGTTGCGTGGTCGTAGAGGACGAGCTGGAGAAGAGACGCTCGGGAGGTATGTGATCTGAACGAGTCTCCACGTTTCCTGTGTTTGAAGTCGGGTTTATTTAGGACAGTCTTTTCTACCTACAGGGGTTCGTAACACTAACTGCTGTATGTGTCATCGGGACCTTTTTGTATCAGAGCATTATCAGAGAGAAACTATCACGTCCGAACGTGAAACTATCATCGTAAGGACGTGAAACTTTTTGCGTCCGCATGTGATAGTTTCACGTTGCGGACGGGAACGTTTTTTTTTCACAGGTCCCTTCAGGGTCTCCGTACATCCCTCTGTGTCTGTACATCTTAAATAACAAATGTCTCAAGAATACTTTTTCATTGCTAAGTCAGGACTATGGTTGCTCACCAGAAAGAGACACACAACACCTTGCATCGATAGACCATTTTGGCTACGATAGCGTGCAACACGCCTGGTTCCCCCCAGAGAACGTGGCTCCTGATGTCTACTTACTAAATGGTCTTGAAGCCAAAAATCCCCTCAGTCACTTGTAACATTCGGACTGGTGAAGGCTTCTGGTCTGACTCGGCAGTGGAGAAGGGAAGGGAGGAGGTGGGTCTGCTGGAATGTGTAAATAATCTGACGTGAGGCAAGGGAAATCCATGTAAAGTCTGAAATATGTAAAAAAAAAAAGAAGAAAATATGTCAATAGGTCAAAGTTTCATTTTTCTAATAAAAGCTTTTTGTGCCACCCTAATGTACGTGAATCAGGTGTCAGTAGATGTGTGTTGTTGCTGACAAAGACTGGCCACACACACACATGCACACACACACACAGTTACAAAAAATTATATATATATATCAAAAACACCCATGTGCATAATCCTACACATGTATGCACACATGCAAAAACACACATACACACACATCTTCAACCTCAGCCCTGCTGATCCTAATGCAAGCCCCAGAGAAAGGTCACCACCCAGTTTATGGGAGGGCTGAACCATGATTGACAGCTTGTGTAATTCCATCTGATTATTGTGAATAGCAGTAAAAGCAACACATCAGCCTTCCCTCCATTCCCAGCCCCTCCCCAGCCACAAGCTTCAGCCCCAGCCTTTGCCCTTTCCCCAACCCCAGCTCCAGATTCTTGCTTCAGGCCCTATATCAATGGAATAGGTCAAATAAAGAGTGTCAACCCTGGTTGTACTGGTTGGTTATCAGTTAGCCTAAGGAATTTGAGTGTGTGTGTGTGTGTGTGTATGTGTCATTGTGTGTATGTCAGCTAAATAAAAAAGAATGAGGCAGATGAAAGACTGGCGAGGAAGAAAAAGGCACTTGTTTATTCTGTCGTTCTCCATTTTCCCCTCAGCCCTCAGAAAATCACCGTCCATTAGATTTCTGGAGACAAACAATTGGCATGGTTTGCTCTCCCCAGCACTTCCTCTCTATGTTTTGAAGGTGTGTGTTTGTGTGTATGTGTGTGCAGGGGTGGGTGTGTGGGTGTGCATGTCTGTGGGGGTGTGTGTGTTTCGCTTACGCACGTGTCTGTTAGTATTTCTGCTGGATTTTGCTCCTGCAAGCAGTGTCCTTGCTGCAGTCGTGCAGTGGAAATCTTGAAACCTTTTTCACTGTTCACCGACTAAACTCATAATTATTGTGTCCTACTTTATGCTGGGGGAAATTGTCCAGTTGTGCAGATATGAAAACTTGGAATTCCTCTCTCTAGGGCGTCATTGTGCGAAAATGGACCTGACTGTTTAAACGCTCATTGTTGTTTATTGGAAATAAAAAACGCTCAACACTGACCCTGAGTTGTGTGTGTGTGTATGTCAGTGTGTGTGCATGTGTGTGTGGGTCTCTGCGTCATTGGACGTCTATTGAAAGATGGTGCTCATTTTAAAATAAAACGATACCATGATCATTAGGTCGTTGTACATCCAATAATCAGATTCCTTATTTTATTGAACACCTGTCTTCCAGGTTATTACTGAGACGCTCACTGTGATTGGTTGCTGTGCTGCACCGTTGTGTATTAAGGTCACAGTAATGGTTTGGTGATGTCAGAGGACAATTGATTTCACTCTTTTCGCCAAGTTTACAGTGTTTGTGTGTGTGTCAGTATGTGTGTGTGTGTGTGTGTCAGTTTGTGGGCTCAGACATAAGGACTGAGCTTATTTTAGACATGGACTGGAGCAAACCAACAATGTTATAAAGTCTAAACGTAATGACAGGACGTTGATAGAACTTAGCTTACAACCCTTTGCCCGGTGAACAATATTAAACACGAATGAGCTATCTTCTAAGTTTTTATAACTGTGAGTTGAGTGCACGTGTGTTTGTGAGGACAGTGTGAGTAAGCAGCATTTGTTGTGTAAGCATGAGTGACGCCGCTAAGTGTGTGTGTGTTACTGCGGCGTGTGACTTCCAAAGAGAGCAGGTGGGCCCATGTAGAAGGTATAATCCAGTGTTTGCCTGTCATCAGCAGGGGATCAGCAGTGAGCTGGTATCCCAGTAGCACCCCATGGAGATAGCGTTGTGTAATCTGCTGTGTCTATGTCTCCACCTTTAGGTACAGAAATAACACAGAGCAAATGAGGCCCAGACGACACACACCCAGCACACCTCACTACAGGGACAATGATAGTCATGAAGAGAGAGAGAGGGCCCTATTTTAACGATCTGAAACGCAAGTATCAAAACGTAAAGCGCAAGTAACTTTGTGGGCGGGACTCCGGCGCTGTTGCTATTATACCGGCGGGATAAATGACTTTGCGCCTGGCGCAAATCTAAAATGGGTTGGTCTAAAGTAACTACATTACTAATGGGTGTGGTCTGGGCGTAATATGCAATAAACCAATCAGAGCGTCATCTCACATTCCCTTTAAGAGCAGGCGTGCTTGTTCCATGGCAGATTTCTATCATAACGGTGGATTTGCCAGGCGCACGCCAGGAGCGATTCACAGCCGAGAAGACCCGACGTTCTCGTCAGGGCCGTAAAAGATGGAGAATTGACATTGTATGGGAAAGGCAGAGCAGTTTTCTCATTGCACTAAGTTGCCCACTCATGCTGCTCATTCAAATTCTTAGTCTTATTTTTATATATATATATATATATTTTTTTATTTATTTATTTTTTATTTATTTTTTCTTGTTTAGTTCTTAGAATTAGTTTAACCCTTGTACTTTTTTACTTCATTTAAGACCCATATATGTTTATTGTTTGCACCTTCCTGCCACAGTAAATTCCGTGTTTGTGTAACATACATGGCGAATAAACCGAATTCTGATTCTGATTGGGATGGGAGAAGAAATAACCCACCCAAATTAGCTTCGGTTAAACAGGCGTGGGAGGAAATTGCCACAATTGTTACAAATCAAGTTCACATACATCATGAAAATCTTTTTAACCATTGACATTAAAGAAATTTAACTCAGCCATACAATAAATCAAAACAATGTAACCTAGCTTCGCAAGAAGAAGACCGTGGCCTCGCCAGCAGTGCGCACGGGCCAAGCATGCGCCCTTAAAATTGCATCTGAATAACGCACCATTGACCTTAAACTACGTTTTTCCTGGTCTGTGGCGGAATTGTTTTTCTGAAACTGCAAAATAGCACCAGGGAACGTTTGCGCCGGAACAAGCCTCGTTTTTTCGCTGAACCGCCCCCGGGAGCGCAAAGTCATTCCCTAATTTACCGACGTGCGTCTGTGGAGGGAAAAGTCTGCATTGCGTTGAGTGCAAACTAGGAATGATACTTGCGTCGTTGACAAAGTCAATTGCGCTGGGTGCAAGATAGGGCCCAGAGAGTGTGAGTTGACGGGACCTGGTGAGTGTGTGTGTGTGTGTGTGTGTGTGTGTATGTGTGTGTGTGTGTGTGTGTGTGTGAGTACAGAGGCTTGAAGTGGGCCTCGTCAAAACAAGTCATAGGTTGCATCGGAAAGAACTAGAAGGATCCTGATTTCATCCAATTACTTAGAGGTCATAACAGATGAATGGCCCGTTCGTCCACATGACGAACGGGAGAAACACACGCACACTTGCACACACACCCAAGCCTGACCACACCACACAAAAACGCACACATTCACACACAGAGAGACATGAAAGCGTGTGTGATGTTGGACTCCCTAGCATGCATGGTGCGGTCAGTGGAGTGTGTGCAGAGTGCGTTACGTGGAGTCTTAAACAGTAAGACTGAGTGGGTGCATTGGAGTATTGATCTGTTGTGCTTGTCTGAACACGCCTCCGTCTAATACCTCCATGAGCTCCTCTCCCTGTGGACCTGACTTCAGCACTGGCTACTGATGGGCCAAAACTGACTGGGGAAGGATGGACCATCTGATAACCTATGACTCTGCCCTGACCAGGGGAGTAACAGAAACAGGAGGTCGGTGATGGTTGACGACCGTGGATGTTGTCCCCCTGCTCTGCTGCCTCCCCAGAGCTGCAGAGGGCACACCAGTCTTCAAAGAAAAGCAGCTAGCTGACCTCCTGCTTGGTTTATGTCCATGCTCAACCTCACTCCAGGGCCCCCCTCAGACCTGGGTGTGGAATCAGTGTTGTCATCCTGTTTTTAGGAGCCTGTTACACACACAGACACACACACACACGCCTACACCGAGACATAGGGGTGCCGAAGAGAGAAAGGAAGAAAGCTGAGTTTCATCTGCCTGCAGCAGCAACAGAGAAAACAGGGATGACAGACCTGTAGGCATTACAACTAAACACGCCGTGACGGCGCAATGTGGAGCAGGTGAGTGTTTGTGTGTTACAGTATGCGTGTGTGTGTGTTGTGTGCACTTGTTTGTGTGTGCTTGGTACACAACAGGGTTCACATGTGCATTTTGTTGCCGGCAGAAGGATATGAAGGGGGATTGTACTCAAATGTTTAGCTGCAAAAGGTAACATAAATACTTACAAAAATTAGAAACAGCACCTCCGAAGGCTAATCTGCAGGCGATTGGTTGAATCAGGATGGCTGGAACAGAATTGGCTGGAAGTTAGCTGAATCCTCCAAAAAGTTTACATTGACATTCCACTGGAACCGAGCTATCTGTGTTGCTAAACAACTCTAAGGGCCCATTTAACTTACACAACATGTTTACAGGGGACACAACTTTTCTTACCTTTAAAATTTCTGTTCAGATGAAATGTGACCTATAAGCTGTGTGAAACACTGAACCCCATGAATCACAAGGTGTCTGCCGATTGGTTGACTGAGTTCAGGGGGTTATTGATGAGCTCACGAGTCAGCCAACCAGAGGCCTGTGTGCAGAGAGGAAATTAGCCAACCAACAAGTCATGTCTAAAGGAATTACAAGCTGCCCTTTTTTCCCATACTCTTAGTTGTTCCTGTCTTGTAAGGGAATTCTAGATATTTTACATACACACTCAGAAGTTGACTGCCACTAGGAGATGTGTGGTAAACTTTAAGTCTATAAGCTTTATTAGACATTGGAAAGCTAGCCTTCATACTTACCTTGCCAAGACAATACTCTCTGTCTCTCTCTTTCATACCCACTCATTTATCACCCACGAGTTGCTTTGTTTTCTGAATTGTTATTATGAACAATCAAACTGCAGGGCATCTGTGGGCCTGATTAAGGCTAGCAACTCCACACAGGTGGCTGTACGGTGAGTTAGCTTGATGTTTGCCAGTTATAGTATAATTAGCAGCATAATCATAGGATATCAGTTTGAATAGATTGGGTCCTAACATGTCCCAGACCCCCAGATTGGCGCTAACGCTAATACTGGCAAATTAGGAGGTACTCATTCAAGCTAATCGCTATCGTAGATTAATTGCTGTTGCGACCCTATTGCTCATCAGATATAGGTTAGGGGTCAAGTGTTTTAGGCTCGCTTTACAAATGTCCTGGTGTGTGGGTGTGTGCGTGTGCTTGTGTGTGTATATGTGTGCCCTTGTGTTTTCATGTGTTTATGTGTGTTCATCTTTGATTAAAAATAAGCTTCTTGATGAAAATGCCCCTTAGGGAGATTGAGGTATTAATTGGCCTAGTGTGTGTGTCCATGTGTGTGTGTCCGTGTGTGTGGCTGTGTGTGTGTGTGTGTGTTTGTCATCATACAGGAAATGAGAGTGACTGACGGCTTTATTACGTAACACAATCAAATTCTGCCTGTAGGAAATGCCTCATGTATGGTCTGTCTTGAAATGAAATGACTATTTTAGAGTCACCATACACACGCACACACACATACACACAATGAAAGGCTCAGGCCTGTTTATTTGAATAAAAAACTATTTTTGCCAGCTTCCATTGAACATGCTCTCCAGTTAGCATATGAACCATCTTAAGCTGGATCTATATTTTGAAAAAGATGACTGTTAAAAATGTTATTGCTTTTTCACAGTGAAAGTATTAAATACCTGTTGTCCCACTGTGGACCCAGATGGAAGATTAAAGAGAGAAGAAGGAGAATGGGATTGGAAAAGGATAGAAACTGTGTGTGTGTGAGTCTCTACGTGTACTGGCATGTGTGTGTTCGTGCATGCCTGTGCGTGTCTGTGCATGCTTGTGTGTGTGTTTTGTGTTTCTAATGTGACTGGATGTGGATCTAGGACGGCTGTGTGTATCATCCCTGCTGACTCCAACAGAAGTGATTTACAGCTATGGAAGAAGACTTATCTGGATATCTGGGGCAGCCATTCACACAGAGGCCTCACTGGAGAAGTTACCATGTAGGCTATAACTATCGCCCCCTCCCTTCTACCGGACACATACATAGAGTACACACACATACAGACAGTACTCACACACACACACACACACACAGACAGTACTTACGCACACACACGTACAATACTCACACACACACACACACATGCAGTATTCACACACACACACTCACACACACAGATACACACACACACCCGGCACTGTGCTGACATCAGGGTGGAGGTCTTGTTAACCCAGATCGTAATGCTTAGCCATGCTTAGCCATGCACTTACATAATTCAATCAACTTAACAGAGCATCACACAAACTCTGGACTCGCTTGCAGGGATGATACTTTAAAGTACTTTTGGATGCGTGTGTGTGTGTGTGTGTATGTGTGTGTGGGGGGGGCTAAGAGTGAGCTAATAGGAGAAGCTCTCCTTGGTGGATCTGTAGTGTGTACTTGACTGTGTGCGTGCAATGTCAGCATCCCATCTCGTGACCCTTTTTTTTCTGTTATGGTTGGTTTCTCTCTCTCCACTAGGTGTGTGTTTGTGTGTGTGCGTGTGTGTGTGTGCGTGTCAGAGTACAGTAGCAACTACTTAAACCAAGGACCCCTGCAGGATGTGCCTGTGTGTTTCAGCATCCTGCATTGCCTTTGTTCGTAAACAGATGAGACACGACTCCTTCGAAATCAAGAGAGAGGGAGAGAGGGAGAGATCTGAGATTGGGAAAGAGACAAAGAGAAAGATAGAGAAATTAGGAAAAGGGAGAGCGAGAGATACAGTAAAGAGATTGAAAGACTACGTAATATTGCCAAAATACGAAAATTTCTCTCAAAGGATGATGCCGAAAAACTAACGCATTTGTTACGTCCCGATTGGACTATTGCAATGTGTTGTTCTCTGGCCTCCCAATTACCCACCTAAAAAATTACAAATTAAGTTTGATCACATAACATCTACTCTTGTCTCTCTACACTGGCTCCCTATCCAAGCCAGAGCTGACTTCAAAGTTCTACTACTAACCTACAAATCTCTGCATGGATTGGCACCACTGTACCTCTCCGGTCTCCTTGCACCCTATCACCCCGCAAGGACACTTAGATTTCAAGATGCCGGCTATCTGGTGGTTCCCAAAATTAAGAAAAAAAACTGCTGGAGGCAGGGCGTTCTCATATAGAGCACCTCTTCTCTGGAACAAATTACCCGTCTCAAATAAGGAGTCTGATACTGTTTCGACATTTAAAATTAGGTTAAAAACGTTATTGTTTAGTCAATTCTACGACTGTTAAAGGTAAGTATGTTACTAGTTGGAGGCAACGGGGGACGGGTTGTTTCCATCCTTATTCTATAAGTATAACTTATTTTAGAGTTCTCTTCCCCTGGAACAGATTTCATGTTCCAAACGAGGGGGGCTGTCGCTGTCTTGATGTGTGGGGTTGCATCAAATTCCCCTTTTTTGCTCTGTTAAATTGGGGCTCTGTTTTTTTGGGGAGTTTTTCCTTGTCTTCCTTGAGGGTTTAGGTTGGTTGAGGGGCAGTTCTATGGGCGTATGTGAAGCCCTTTGTGACATGCTTGCGTGTAAAAAGGGCTATACGAATAAATTCGATTTGATGATTTGATTTGATTTGAAAGACACACACAGAGAGAAAGAGAGGGAGAGAGTGAGAGAGTGTAAGAAAGAAGGAAACAGTGACAAGGAGAGAGGAGAGAGCTTGTGTGCATGTGGTGCTGTGTTCTCCAGGGGGTAGACTTGTGTATCAGGCTGACCAGGAGGGACTGGCTGACAGGACGGACGGACGGGAGGGAGACAGGAGGACGAGAGAGGTTCTGACCGCTCCTGTTCTCCTGTTCTGACCTCTACCTCAGCTATACGAACATATGTATCTCCTCATATCTGTAGCTGTGAGCAGCTGTCTCTGTCTCTCAGAATATAATGTTCCATTCTAAATTTCTCTCTCTCTCTTTCTCTCTCTCTCTCTCTCTCTCTCTCTCTCTCTCTCTCTCTCTCTCTCTCTCTCTCTCTCTCTGACTCTCTCTTTCTCTCTTTCTTTCTTTCTCTTTCTGTGTTGTCACTTGTTGTCACTTTCAGCTCACTGTCACTTTCAGCTCAATATTGCACTATTGCACTGACTGTACCCCACTGTCTTAGGTTAGTATAGGTATTGTCCTAGGTTACTATAGGTCTTGTCTTAGGTTAGTATAGGTCTATAAGGTTAGTATAGGTCATTATGTGTATTAGAGGTCTAGTATATTGTATATTGCATACTATTTTGGATATTAGGATGTTTATTATTATTTTATTTTAATTTAATTTTAGCTTATCATAGATGTAATCTATGTTCTTAGTACTTATGTGTTATGTTATGCCAGGTTGCTTGCGTTGTCTTGTCCCAAGAATTTCAGTGCCCAGTCTGACTTTATGTTGTTCTGTGCACCTGACAATAAAAACTTGAAACTTGAAACGTGTTTATCTGTCTTTCTTTCTGTCTCTCTCCCTCTGTCTTTGTTTTTATCTGCGTCTCTCTGTATTTCTCACTCAAACATGACTTCATAACCTGACTCGCCAGATGGTTTGTTATACATATCCATCTGGGAAGTCGTCCATGGAAAATGTTTAGAAAAGGGCATACACTTTCAAACAATTCTTTGCAGGTGATTGGATGAACCATCTGTCTGTCACTGTCTATCACGGGCTACATTCAGCCACGCCCATAGCTGCCAGTAGTTCCTTATAGCTCCCTGATTGGTCCAAACAACTGTGGTTCGGGCACAAACAAACAGCTTGAAGCTTGACAAGAAGGATTTTCTCGTGGTTGATCTGGCAAATCCAGTTGTCTCGCAAGGTTAACTTCAGACGCGCCACCGAAATACTTGCTGTTGGTTTTTACACTGAGGAGTTAGTTGAACTGATTCAGCTGGGTCCCACACATGGAGCTGCAGTTGTTGGATCTCGTTCATACAACTCTGTTTGTCCCTGTTCTCTCCGGCCATGGGAGACTATGGTTTGGATGTGGGATTGAGTCAGGCCTTTAGAATGGATCCCTCCGGAGAACAAGGTTCCGTCTCAGAACATATGGAGCTGCTCCTCTGTCAGTCACAGAGGCAGGAAGGACTCATTAGTGGCAGATAGAGGTGTGGGGGGCGAGAGGGAGAGAAGAAAGGGGAAATAGAGAGATGATGAGGGGGAGAAAGTCATAAGGAATGTCAGAGAAGGGATAAACAGATGAGAGAGAAGGGGGGGGAGATGCAAAGTGGATGGGCAGAGAGAGAAATACGTAGAAATAAAGAGGGAAATACTGAATTTTAGAGAGAGAAAAAGGAGAAAGGGGGAGTGAGAGAGAGATAGATGGAGAGAGAGAAAGGGACCGAGAAACAAATGTTCGCCAGAGCGATTATGATCTTTTATATTTAGTTCCCACCGCTTGGTCATGGTCATAATGCGGTCATCATTTCCTGGTTGATGGGACAAGAACACCCTGCTCATTAGGGCCCTGAGAACAGAACTTCAATCTTGCTGGAACACACACATCAGCACCAAAAACACACTATCACATTCATTGGAGAGTACAGGTCAATGTCAGTGTTTGCAGATAAAATGGTTGTAGATCCCATGTACATCTCTTTGGATAAAGGTTCCTGCTAAACAAATATATAATCTTCATACAAACACCTCACAAACGAAAACGTTCCATTTGTGGTGTAGACAGAGTGTGTATGATG